>NW_015552655.1:1692626-1709305 GCF_001515605.1 Sinocyclocheilus anshuiensis
AGCACATAACTAAACATGACAAAAAACAAATTCATAATATTAATAAATACTATAATAGCATATACAGTAAATAATACTACAATAACACTGGTTTGCAAATAGTGTCCTTGAATGAGTTTATCTGTGAGTCTGAAAATGTAAGGATCCAATTAACACTGGCTGACAGTATTTACAGATATGGTGAAGATTGCAGCCAGACAGAGGTTTATAAATGACAAACGTTTGGGGCGTAAGCTGTAGCATATTCTTAGTAGCTTAGTGTGGCTCTTCAATGTCAGTTAAGTGGCACCAAAAAAAAACACACACACACACACAAGCACTTATACGCAACAAAAGTCATCTGAGGCTTCATCAGCTCACCACAGACTCCATTAAAGGGGTCATATGATGTTGCTAAAAAGAACATTATTTTGTGTATTTGGTGTAATGAAATGTGTTTATGCAGTTTAGTTTCTTCTGATAAAAATGTTGGTAACCAAACAGTCGACAGTAGCCATTTACTTTCATACAGGGTGGAAAATACTATGGAAGTGAATGGTTTTTGTTTACCAACAGAATTTTCATTTTTGGGTAAACTATCCCTTTAAGTATATGAACTATGGCATCCAGGATCATTACAGAACATCAGAGACACATGCACATTCTTTACTGACAACAATTGCACTGAACCTCTCTGTTAGCAGTTCCTTCACATGTACAGATGTAGAGAAGTATGAGCGGGTGTCAAGATGTGTGTGCAGTTCTTACCCATTCTCTTGTGTTCTGCATTGCTGGTTCTGTGTTCTAAAGAGAGTGAGGAAGGAGAGGACTATGGTAATACTGCAAATGAAAAACCCTAAATGCTAAAAACAAACATGCAGACAGTGCAACCAAAGATGGTTCTTAAGAGACGGAACTGTTAAGTCCCTTACCATATTGTGATGCCTGCGGCAACTACATGTGATGGCCCCGGGCTGGACCGATCCAGCGATCGACAGCACGAAGTTCAAGTATTTCCTCAGCGACCAGCACGGATCAGCTCTAAGCATGACGAAGCGGATATCGTCCTCTTTTGGAAGACCAAACAAAGTAGTTTCGCTTTCACAACGAAAAACACAGTGCACCAAGAGCTTGTAACACTCCAAAGAGAAAGGAAAAATTGAAATCGCATCATATGACCCCTTTAATCAGTAAATCCAGCTTCGGTCATGTGCTCAGAACTTTTCAGAAAATTTTTTATTTCACCAGCATGCAGTGGCTGCAGAGTAGTGTTGGGAAGGTTACTTTGGAAATGTAATAGGTTACAGATTACAATTTATTTACCCTATTTAAAATGTAATAAATAGTGTAACTATTTCAAATACTTTATTAAAGTAATGTAACTGATTACATTTGATAACTTTTTTATAAGTTTCTAAATTTCTAATGTTTTCAATCATTTTCAAATATTTAAACCAGGCAGGCAGTACTCAACACTACAAACCCAATTCCAGAAAAGTTGTAAAATGCAATAAAAATCAAGAATCTGTGATTTGTTAGTTCTCTTTAACTTTTATGTAATTGACAAAAGTACAAAGAAAAGATTTCTCTGACCAACTTAAATATAAACAGATTTTGATTTTGATGGCTGCAACACACTCCAAAAAAAGTTTGGACAGAGGCAAAATAAACGTGAGAAGGTTATAGAATATCCAAATTAAACTGTTTTGAAACAGTCCACAATAAGCTGGTGAATTGGTAATAGGTGAGAGGATTGTGATTTGGTGTAAAAGACTTTCAAAATCCTTCATCATTTGAACTAAGATCATAATCATTTAATTTTAAAGCACAGCCAACCTCAAAATCAGACTTACTTTGAGATCATTCTGAGGTTAAATACAGATTTAAAACCATAACAAGAAATAGTTTAATAGCTATGATACTGTTTTTGAAAACAAGTCTTTGCATAGCTACAACAGGAAACACTGGAATCTAACAATGCCTTGGAAAAATAAAGCATATGCATAAACCCAAACAGCAAATAAAACAGTCACTGAATAAGCATGTGCCCTATTCTGTGTACTAAACTCCTAAAACATTGGTCCCTTATATTTTGCAGTCATTGCAACTTATGAAAGAAATCAATTAAATCTGCATGTGGGTGTTTATGTGAAAAAAATTCAGATGTAACCTACTTTGTAACCGTTAACATTTTCACTGTACAGTAACTGTAATTTAATTACACATTTTTGCTCAGTAACTGTATCTGATTACTATTAACATGATGGAGTAATATAAAACTACTGGTTTAAAGATGCTGATTACATATAGAAACAATATATTTCACATGTATTTTAAAATATGCATGAAGTGTTCGGGCAGTAAAGTGTTTTGATTGCTCGATTGGTGGAGATGTGTCTTCGGAATCATGGATAATGTCGTTTTTCAACAGGAATTCCACTATTAAACATGATTATATAATAAAACAGTTTAAATAACACTGGCTGACGGCTTTAACGACAGCATATCCAATCGATTGACAATCTCGCAGCTTCCAGTAGATCTGTCTTCAAAAGTTACTGTTAAAAATAAATGAATGGGATTTTTATTTCCAGAACCTGACTGTGGCACTATAGCCTAAATCGGCAAATAATAGACTGGACTCTTCTTGTTGCTATGGCAATGAAGAACTAGATCTTTAATATCATCTACTGGATTTTGAGAGGGAGACTACGTATGTTTAGAAAAGCATGCTACTTTTAGTACTTTTGCTGTTATAATATGTATTATGTGCACAGCATACAATTTTCTATAGGCAAAACCACAACACATTTGCATGAGCAGTACACAACAGAGCACAATGCAATGCGCTGGACTGAATAAACACATTTAGTAATGAGTATTTTCAAATCATTTGTTGAGATATTTTTACATAATTTGATAACTTTTTGATAAGTTTAATTTGAACAACTATTATTATTTTCTACATGATAACCAGACTGGCTGAATTAAAGGGGTCATATCATGCGATTTCAATTTTTCCTTTCTCTTTGGAGTGTTACAAGCTCTTGGTGCATAAAGGAGATCTGTAAAGTTGCAAAGACACTTTTCTCAGGTCACGTGACAACAACTAAGCATACTGCATACTGTTTTTAAACCAATGTATACTGCACAGCATGCAGTACGCTCATACCACCGTGACGTCACAACATGTATTTAAAGCATTGTTTACAGATTTTTGGACTCTATGCTGATGGATAACAGCAACTTTTTGCACACTCCAGTATGCATAACACATGCAAAAGAGCTAACTGGAAAACATAAAGAGAAAAGTGACGACCGAGTGAAACTGTAAATTGCCCTACTCGAGCATCTAACCTCAAACACAAGATCTACACAGAAAACATTGTTCATTACTGAGAAAAAGCAATGCATTTAACGCGCTGAAAATCCACCACAAAGACACCCGATTTCGCAACACTACGAAGTTAAAACCTCAGCAGACTCGATCTCTTTAACTCGCTGCGAAAACGACAAAGAAGACAAGAGCGAGGAGAAGAAGAACCGCAGTGAGATCATCGCGTGTCGTGCGGTTTAATGGAGAAGTGTTGCTTACCGTGACGCCCGGTTGAACGGGTTTGAAAGTGTTTAGTGAAGTTTCAGTAACTTTTGCAGTGCGGAGGAACCGCTCAGATCCGGTCAGTCTCTTCGACGCGCGTGTGGGCGGTGAATCCGGATGAATTCACGCACATTCCCGGAGACATCAATCCTGCTTCCCAGAAAGATGCCTCTGTGCTTTGTGTGGACTCCTAGAAGACAACACTTTTCCAACACTTACTGCTTCACAGCGGATGCATCATAGCCTGTTTCTCAACCCCCAAACTATTTTCACATTTAAATCACATTTAAAAATAAATGTAATTATTTAGGTAGAAAATATCAAAAACCATTTTCAATGCAAGAGTGTTTCCACAGCTATTAATTATTTATTTAAAAAAGATTTCATATTTTTATTCTATAAAGTTCACATTAAAACAACTGTTCTGAAAACTTTGACCATGTCTTCGTCAATTATTTTTGCTGTATATCAGATGACTCTTAATATGAAAATATTATTTTTTTTAATATTATTATATATTTTTTAAATTAATTATTTAAAAATTATGTTTTAAAGGCTAAACAACGAGTGAAATAAATGCAATACGTATTATGTGAAAATTAATTTTAACCCGTTTTACGCGAATTACGACGGTTCAACCGTTGTGACGTCATTTCCAACGGACCCGTTTTTCCACTCATAAAAAGTGTAGATGTTTAATAAGGACAAAACGTTGTCGGTGAAGAGCCCAAGGAGAAGAAAACAAAGAAAAAACAAGGTACATATCACTGGACATGATAGCTTATCAGCATTGTTGTTGTCCTTATCATACAAATACCTGATCAAATCATTAAATTTTTCTCTCCAGAATTCCTTTGTGGCATTTTTTACCCGTCACATGAAAAGGAGGTGTATTATCTGTGCATACAGTACATGGTATGTGTTGAAATTTTCTGACCCATTAATAAGTGTATCACTTCAAACTATAACTTGTGTGTGCTGCTGTATGTGATTATAATTCTTCATTCCGCTGTATGAATACAGAATAGCAGGCTTGAAATCCCTGTTCACCTTACACAACTGTACCAACATTCATTCTGCAGTTCAAGGTAGAATATTCAAATCCAAAAGATTCCTTTCTTTAAAGGGGTCATATGATGCGATTTCAAGTTTTCCTTTCTCTTTGATTACACCAAATACACAAAATAATGTTCTTTTTAGCAACATCATATGACCCCTTTAATGACATCTCCAAGGGTTCAAACACAGTCAAATCTACACACATAAATTCTCACTTGCAACGCTAGAGGTCGCTGTCTTTACAATATTAGGTATACTGTATGTTGTATTGGGTTGTGTTGAGAATAGCATACTACCATACTACACTTATTATCTCAGCAGTATATACAGGTGCATCTCAATAAATTAGAATGTCGTGGAAAAGTTAATTTATTTCAGTGTTGAGATAGTGAATTGGTGGGTTTTTGTTAAATGTGAGCCAAAATCATCACAATTAAAAGAACCAAAGACTTAAACTACTTCAGTCTGTGTGCATTGAATTTATTTAATACACGAGTTTCACAATTTGAGTTGAATTACTGAAATAAATTAACTTTTTACAGTCATTCTAATTTATTGAGATGCACCTGTAGTATGTATATTGTCCACAGATTGTGAATTTTCTATGCATGGAATACCCAGATGACCTACTAAATTTGACAAAATGTGTAGTACACTAAGTAGAATACTGTACAACACAATGCAATGTGCCCGACTTTCTATTTCTATTTCTAATGTGATTTTTAACATTCCATGCTATGTATGTTATACTGCTAAGTGGATACTGTGCAGTACATATTCTATGCTGCCTACTATTTATAAAATAGTATATGAAACAGTATGCAGTACACATGCATGCAACCAATGCAAACAGTATATGATAAATTGTTGTCATATGACTCAGTTGTGTTATTTTGTATGTATAATTGTGAATAAAAATCATATCTGGATATTACTTCTGGTTCATTCATCACAATGGAGATTAAAAACAAGAGGGTTTTTGACAAAAGGTCAAGTCGACCGCATTGCAGTAACCAGCACAGTGTATATAGCAGCAAATATAGTAGGTCAATTCATGTACTATATGTTGCATAAACTGTACTAGTAGTTTAGTAGTGTGCTATTCTAAACACTCCTGCAGCACAATTTTGGAGTCTTACTTATCTAACACACACTTTTCTGAAAATTGAAGTGTCTACTAATGAGCTGATGAGATGAATCAGGTGTGCTAGATAAGAGACACCTCCTAAATCTACTTCCGTTCTGTCTATATCTCTCTGGGCAGTATTTTATCTGTATCATTTCCTTGTTCTATGTATAATTCCTGCACTCTTGCCGGTTCCTCTACAGAATCTGCCAAAAGCTGTTTTTGGCAGACACATCACACCCAAACCAGCCTACACACAGCCACAAGTAAATACAGCACATGTTTTTGGTGGTACAGTGTATTACGCTGAGGTTTTTTAAGGTCTTGCATGACATGTGAGCTGTAATTATCACTGCCGCTGGAACTGCTATTGTAAAGTGGAGTAGAGCTGTTGAATCTGTTTATATCTTGTTGACCAAATTAAAGGAATAGTTCACCCTAAAATGGAAATTTGCCCTCAGGCCGTCCAAGATGTAGATGAGTTTGTTTCTTCATCAAAACAGATTTGGAGAAATGTAGGATTACATCACTTGCTCACCAATGGATCCTCTGTAGTGAATGGGTGCCGTCAGAATGAGAGTCCAAACAGCTGATAAAAACATCACAATAATCCACAAGTAATCCACAGCACCCCAGTCCATCAGTTAATGTCTTGTGAAGTGAAAAGCTGCTTGTTTATAAGAAACAAATCCATCATTAAATCTAGTCTTTATTTGTTTTAGATGCATATTAGTGTCAGCTAAATGTGTTTTTTAATTTGTTGTTATTCACAGTTGCATTTCTATTGCATTTGCATTTTACAGATGTAAAAGTGAAAGAACTATAACACAATTTTCAGTATAAGTGATGATAACGCCAACTATATTTGATTAATAATATTAAATATCAAGCAAACATATAGATTATTAACAACTAACCCTGGCATACTAATATATTAATATTGAATAGTTTAGCTTTTCTATTTACACTGTAAAAAAAATTCCGTAAAATTTACGGTAAAAAACCGGCAGCTGTGGTTGCCGGAATTTTACCGCACCGTATATAGTAGGGGAATTTACCGTTAACCATTTAACAGGTTTTTACTGTGGCATTTTTACAGTCTTTTACCGTTAAATTTATGGTCATTTTTTACAGTGTAATTTAATAAAATATGAATGCTAAAATTACACATATTATTAAGTATTAATATTAAATAATATATTTTAATACATATAGTATTTCATAATATATGTAATTTCAGTCTTAAAAATATTCTTAAATTTAACAGAAAAAGCTAACTTAAAATATAGTAATATAAAAAGCTAAAGTAATATAAAAAGCTAAACTAATGACTAATGCCAGGCAAAAATATAATAAAACGTCTGCATGATAAGGAAAACAGAATGCGGCATGGCTCACGGTAATGAGATGTTTTCAGAAGTCATGTAGAGAAAGTATAAGGTGGTTTAGAGAGAATAAAATGGCCCAGTTGTTCCGCTTCATTCATCTGGCTGTGTTAAATCATCTTGTTGTCCTGTCATCCTTGCCGGATTACAGATCATATCAGAATGGGTTTGACCTCCATTTAACTCTTATTCGCTCTCTAACACAGGTATTGATGGCAGTTTGAGAGCTGATGGCAGGGCATCTGGACTCTTATGGGCCGTTGATCCACGTTTGAGGAATTAGACTGGAAGATCTCTCTCCCTCCCTCAATCCTCGGGACTGTTTCTCCATATGGTTTCTGCAGGTAAGCTCGGATCACCTGGGGAGTGTATGACAGGCTGATTATAAGAAAGTGTTGTCATGTTGTCATGTTGAATGGAGAGGCTTTGAGGCATCAGCGGAGGGTATTTCAGGATGTGTTTGGCTCATTTCTCGGCGTGTGTATGCAAGCATCTGTTCATTTATTTGTGAATGAGATGTTGACTCACTCCGGCACACAGGATGTTTGAATCAACACATAACAAACAGACTGCTGTAGTGATACATGCAAGCACAACGCTCTGCAAACCAGGCAGCTGTAGTTGCACACACATGCATGTGAAATGGCTGAGATCTGCTTTTTAAAAAATAACAATGTTCAATCGTGGAAAACAGTAAAGAAAAACAACATAGAAAAACCTTATTATACATGTGATTATACATGTCACTTCAAAATAAGTATTAAACTTCAAACTATAGTTGATATTTTACAGCTAAATGGAGTTACTGACCAATCTGTAATTGATTGCTGTATGATCTTGTTATATAATATGTGTAGGACCTTTTATGCATAAAATGCAGCTTCACAGAATAAAAAAAAGTGAAATACAATAAAACATAAAATGAATTCTAAAAGAAAAGAAGGATGTGAGAACTTAAAATGTAAGAATATTTAAAATATGGAAATTTAGGAAAATGTAAATATAATATAATATTAAAAAACTTATTTAACTTAAAAATAAATAAAAAGCTAGCATAAACACACACACACACACAAACTAAAATTAATTAGTATTAAATAATTAGTGTTAAACTATATATATTATATAAAGCTAACATAACAAATGATATAAATATTAAATAATATATTTGTAATATATAGACTTTCATAGTATTTTCATTATTAAATTAAAATGTAAAAACTTAAAACTGAAGAATATCTAAAACATGAAATATTAAAATTTAGGAAAATGTAAAAATATTAAAAAAACTTATAATAAATAAATACATTTATAAAATAAATAAAAAGGTAGCGTAAACACACACGCGCACACACACACATATATATATATATATAAGCTAAACAAAAATATATGAATATTAAACTAAACAATAATATATAGATTATATAAAGCTAACATAACATATAAGTTATATTAATATTAAATAATATATTTGTAATATATAGAATTTCATAATATTTTAATTAGTAAATTAAAACGCTAACTTAAAATATAGTAATATTAAAGGTCCCATATTTTACACCTTTCTTGAGTTTTATTTTAGGTTTTGATGTCCTTAAGAATAGATAAATAGTGACGATTTATATATAATCATTTGTAATTATACATTGTTGTGATTAATTGTGGCTGGAACAATAATGTAGCTGTAAAAATAGTTGCCTGCTGACATTGAAATATATACATCTTCATGACTAGATAGATACAGGTGAGTTTCTCTTTACTATACACGTTAGGTTTCTCTATCATGTTATCATGAAAAAGCCAGGAAATTTCAGTTTTGACAATATGGGACCTTTAAAGGTAATGTAGAATATATTAATAAGCAAACTTTAAAAATATATTCATATTACATAAAAAACTAAATCTATTTATTAATCATAAAATTATATTAATAATACATATTTTAAACATGTTATTTAATGTTATTTCTATATTAAAAATATTTTAATATTAAATAGAAAACACTAACCCAAAATACATTATTGTAAAAAAAAAAACTAACCTAGAATATATTCATATTAAATAAAACGTTTATTAATAGGACTTTATTGATATATTTACAAAAGCTAACTTGTAAAAAAGACTAAAAGATTTTGTTAATAAAAGTCTAGATACTTTTTCAATGTGTTTGTAATGTAATAAACCCCGAACAGTTGTTCTTTTTGTGTAAAACACATGAAGCAGTGCCTTTGTGCCAGAATTGGCGCATGTCTGGGCAGACAGCTAAATTGAATGTGTTTGTCGTGTCTATTTTTAGTCAGAAGTAAGAGTGTGAGACTGTATGGTATACATATGTGTGTGTGTGTGTGTGACAGTGTGTTTATGGGGTGTGATTTCAGCAGATGGTCTTTGGGTGTTTGTGTTCATACGCAACATATGTAGGTCAGGTGCTGCATGGGCTGTCGTTACTGTGGAAACTAGGAGTCAAACATGACTGCAGTCTCATCACTATGATGCTTTGGGATCATAAACACATGTAGGGGACTTTTTTGTCATGACTATTAATAAATCTATACGAGTTTATTAAGATTATATCTTCTGCAGCTAGTGCAGATTTATCAGGACACAACCGGAGCGCCGCAACACCTCTTCTCCACTTTACCTGCACTCCTCTTCCTCTTCTGGGCATCCTGCCATCTAAAATAACCAGGCTTTACTGCTCTATTCATCATTCAGATACCAGCTCGGGTAATAAATCTCCTGTCTGGCCCAGGAGGCTCATGGGAAGACTCTGTTCTATTTTATTTCAGAGGGAGAGAAATGAAAAGTAGAGCAGAGGAAATAAGGCTATGTCAGGTGTGGGTCTGTAACTGGTTTTCAACTTTATCATTTCAGAAGCAATTCAAACTGAATAGTGTTGATGAGCAAATAAAATTACATTGGACATTTGCAGACGTGCACAAAAGTTCTGTTCAGACAAATGCAAATGGTAATTCACAGTCTCTGAATGTAAGATTTACATCCTCTATATATCTATTGGAAAAATATGTTTTATGTTGAAATCTAAGATGCTCCTGGGAAATCTATCCATCTATTTTACAGAATTTACAGATTATAAAAAGCTAAATATAACATACAAAAAATGTCAAATTTAAATAATATATTTGCAATATATTATTTCATAGTAATATGTAATTTCAATGTAAAAAAGATTTATATTAAATAAAAAACTTTAAAACCTTAAAACTTCAAAAAATTATAAATATTAAATACAAAACTAACTTATAGATTATAAAACTACATCCTCTATATATCTATTCTGTTTGGAAAAATATGTTTTATGTTGAAATCTAAGATGCTCCTGGGAAATCTATCCATCTATTTTACAGAATTTACAGATTATAAAAAGCTAAATATAACATACAAAAAATGTCAAATTTAAATAATATATTTGCAATATATTATTTCATAGTAATATGTAATTTCAATGTAAAAAAGATTTATATTAAATAAAAAACTTTAAAACCTTAAAACTTCAAAAAATTATAAATATTAAATACAAAACTAACTTATAGATTATAAAACACTATCATTATTATATTAATCATAAAGAATCAATTTTAAAGATGTAATTTCAGTATTTAAAATTATTTTAATCGTTAATTAAATAGAAAAGGCTAAAATATATTATCATAAAAAGCTAACCTAGAATATATTCATAACAAAAGCTAAATTAAAATTACATTAAAAAGCTAAACCTAGCATAAAATTATATTAATGTTAAATAATAATGTTTCATATATTATTTTATAATATATGTATTTTCTATATTAAAAATACTGTATTATTAATAGAAAAAGCTAACTTAAAATGTAGTAATATTAAATCCTTTTTAAATATGTTAATAAGCCAGCTTATAAATAAATATGAACATTAAATAAAAAACTATCTTATAGATTATAAAATAACTTTCATATAATTGAAAACAATTTAATAATACCTATTTGTATAGGACCTTTTATGCATAAAATACAGCTTCACAGATCAGAAAAAAATGTGAATGACAATAAAACAAAATGAAATCAAAAATAAAAGGAGGATGTGAGAACTTAAAATGTAAGAATATTTAAAATATTAAAATTTAGGAAAATGTAAAAATATTTAAAAAAAACTTATTTAACTTAAAAATAAATAAATAAAGCTAGCATAAACACACACACACACACACACACAAACTAAAATGAATTAATATTAAATAATATATTTGTAATATATAGAATTTCATAGTATTATAGTAGTAGTAGTAGTATAGATTGTTACATTAAAATTTTAAAAAGCTAAAAAAGCTAACTTAAAATATAGTAATATTAAATCTAAATATTATAGTAAAGGTAGTATTATAGTAAGTATTAATATTGTTATATTATTATATTACTATAGATGTTATTTCTTTTTCAAACATAATTTTAAAAACTAGTTAACACAAAATGAAAAGTCTGTCATCATTTACTCACCCGCCTCTTTTGTTATTCTAAACACATTTGTATTTCCTTCAAGGAATAAAGAGTTGTTCATCCTTTTCAACTCCAAAAACTCACCATAAACATACTAGATTTATGTCACTGGATTCCCACGGTTGGTGTCAGACTCGTGTGGCATATTTAAATGTGCACAAACGTGAATGTGCCACTGAAGAAAGAAAGTTATACGGGTTTGGAAGGACATGATGATGACTAAATAATGACAGAATTGCTACTTTTGTGTGAACTGTTCTTTGAAGTAAACGTTTTCCAGTGTATCAGTCTATAACAAAATCGATTTTGAACCGATGCGCTTCTTTTGAGGTGGAAAATAAAGCGGGAACAATCGTAGCCAATGATTTGTCACATCTTGAGAGCAAAAATATCGATTGCACTACACATACAGTATAACTTACAAAAGCTCCAGTGACTGAACACCAAACATGCTTGAAAACCAGTATTAAATGCCAAGTATAGACCTGCATGGTGATATTATGTTGACGTGCTGGTTGCATGTTATTTATAGAAATAACAAATTAATATTTGCTGGGAGCACAGGAACATATTTACACCAATGAAAGGTACAGATTGCACGTTAACGTCAGTGCTGACTATAAAGTGACGTCCACACCTTCAGCGTGTGTTTAGAAGAAGAACATACTGTTGGGTTGGGGAGTCTAAAAACAGCCTGAATATCTGGGGTAACCCACTTTCGGGAAAAATGCAAAATGTGCTTGTGTGTTTATTTGAGATATATATATACAAGTGGGATTCGGTTATAAACCTTATAAACAGTTTGAGTCGAGTTAAACATTAACATGACTATTTTAGTATTTAGTGTGTTTGTCGTGAAATTTACTGCTCTGGAGCTGTATGAACCAAACCTGATGAACATGTTCTCCATGATGTGAGATGATCCGAAGAGCTTAAAGGTGCAGTAGGAGATCTTGGAAAATGCTAACTGAAATAAAGAACTAAAGGATCAAACGCCGTGTATGGCTTTTGAGGTAATTTGTGAATTAGCATAGACTTATAGTCTAAATAAAACAATTTGCAACTGTTACTATTATTACACTTGTATTCAAAACTTTGTATTATGCTTGTTATAGAGTGTGTGACGTCACGTGCAATACGGTTGATGCGGTTGTCACAGCAACCATCACAGCCCTACTGTGCAATGATGTAGTTTCCTGACATCCAGACTGAACAGCACTTTCTCGACATGTTTCTGTGTTGTTGTTGCTCAGCAATGGCATGGACGCGATGTTGTCTGGGGGTTTGGCAAAAGGAGAGTGGGACGGTGGGCGGTGCTCGGGGTGGTGACTGAAGGCGGTGACTGTGTAGTTCTGATGTCAACTTTTTACAGAAGTCACAACGGTTCGTGAAAAATCACAGCTACTTTATGCAGGCTGTGTGCATTTGTCTGTGGATTGACTGTTTTGAAACTTATATGGTAGGTACATAGCACCTAGACCTCAGTTATCATGAAAAAATACAGGAAATTTCAGTTTTGAACTTTTGACAATATGGGACCTTTAATGGAAGCAAGAACATCTGACCGTCTTTATAATTTGGCAGTTTATGCATTTGGCAGTCGCTTTTAAACTGTTCAAAAATTGTGGTCAGTGATATTTTTTATGTTGTAGAAGATCCTTCTGCTCACCCAGGCTGCATTTATTTGACTAAAATACAGTAAAAACAGTAAAATTGTGAAATATTACAATTTCAAATAACTGTTTTCTATATGAGTACATTGTAAAGTGTAACTTATTCCTGTGATCAAAGCTGAATTTTCAGCATCATTACTCCAGTCTTCAGTGTCACATGATCTTCAGAAATCATTCTAATATGCTGATTTGCTGCTCAAGAAACATTTCTGATTATTATCAATGCTGAAAACAGTTGTGCTGCTTCATATTGTTGTGGAAACCATGAAACTTGTTTTTAGGATTCTTTGATGAACGGAAAATTCAAAAGAACAGCATTTATTTGAAATGTTTTGTATAAATGTTTTTAGCGTCACTTTTAATCAATTTAATGTATCCTCGCTGAACAAAAGTATTAATTTCTTATATTCGAAACATAAAAATATTATCTGAAATAAATTTGAAAAAATAAATAAAATAATAAAAAAATAAAAAATATATATTATCTGAAATTTTTTTTTCAAACCCCAAGTTTAAATAAGAAAATAAGATTTAAATAATCCCATATTTCTTAGGCTGTATCTGACTTTGGCCATTAAAGCACGTAGGAAGCTTCAGCCTTGAAAAACACGGTTATTTCCTCCTTTTTCCCCCACCTGGTTATTAGGAAACACAGATACGGAGCCATTTAAAATGTCTGAAACGTTCTTTTCCTGATAAAGTAAACGGTCTTTGATGACTCTACGCAATTTCAGATTAATGAAATGGAATTTTGAAAAACGACAATCTGAAAGTGTGAGGAGGCAGAACAAATGTGCTCGCCGTCTCTCTCTCTCTCTCGCTCTCATCCCCTGAGGTCTCACTAACTCTATAGCCATGCCTCGGTTTCTTAAAGGATGCAAAATAACACTGCTGAAGCTAAGTGAAGGAGAGATAAGAGGAAATGGAGAGAGAATAAATGGGAAAAGAGAAGCAGAAGCGTTCAGCTCGCTGTGATGGAGGAGCTCCGGCTGACTTTATCACACAAACGCTTACACGGGCTTCAATTGCTCAAATCGTCAATGTCATTTGTATTTATTTTTATTTCTCGTCAGATGACAATTATAAATGTGATAAAATTAATAATAAAATAATTTAAGCTCGAAAACATTATAGCTGATTAGTGTTTGGAGTCTGTTTGAATTTACAGTATGAGCAATAGTAATAGCTATGCATCCAAAACACCAAAAAAAAAAAAAAAATTCTCAGCTAAATGGTGTCAGGGTGTTTTGATTTGCGACGTCGTGTAAAGGTTCATTATGGTTCACTGTGACAGTAACAGGATTGCTCAGACCGCCACGAGGGAAAATCTGCAAAGGAATGAGAAGGAATGGAGACAGGAAAGTGAGATTATTATTAAATACATCTGTGAACCAAAACTGGAAGTTGTCTGCAGTGGTTGCCATGGAAACGTCTCAGACTCACTCCCTGATTTGTGTGTGTGTGTGTGTGTGGTCGACTCGCCTGTATGTGTGCGCATAATAAACTAGGAAATATTAAATGCCACTTTATTGCATTAAACTAACAGTTTACAATCAAGCATACTTACAAATTATGGTGGTACTTCTGCACAATGTACTATGGTATATCAGATGGTATATGTTATATGTATATATATAAGTGACAGTAAATACATTTATAACATTGCAAAAGATTTCAAATAAATAAATGCTGTTTTTTTTACTTTTCTTTCAGAGTCTTGAAAACAGAATGTATCATGGTTTCCAGCACAACTGTTTTCAACATTGATAATAATCAGAAATGTTTCTTGAGCAGCAAATCAGCATGTCACATTACTTATTACTTTCATGTTAAAGACACGAAAGTGAGATAAACAAGCTACTTTTCCATGATCAGACTCATGATGAGTGTGTTTGCGTGCATTGGTGTGTCGGCTTCGGTCTCTAGCGGATCCAACTTGAGCAGAAATCTTCAGCAGAGTTTTAATTACTTTGATTAAGCTGCATGATGAATCTTTGTGGATGTCTGTGTTGGGTTGAAAAGTTCATTATCCACACAGATAGGTTTGAGTGATGAAGACCAAAAGAAGTCAAAGAAAAACTTTAGAAAGGTCACAGAAGGGTTGTACGTCTGTTTATTACGTGTAAGAACTAAAAGAACATTTGCAACCAATCAATAATGTTTTCTCAAGTGAACCGGGTGAGAAGGACAGTATGCCCTTGACTTTGATTAACCTGATTCATAAAAGCATTAAACTGTCATATTCAACAGTTTAATAAAGAATTCAAATGCAAAACTGTGCCTTCACACTGTGAACAAAGAGATCAGGGCTTTAAAGGGTTAGTTCACCCAAAAATGAAAATTAGGCTGCATTTTACTCACCCCTGAGGCATCCTAGGTGTATATGACTTTCTTCTTTCAGACGAATCCAGTCGGAGTTATATTAAAAATTGTCTTTGATCTTTCAAGCTGTTCAAGCCGACCTCATACGTCATTCCCCCTGGAACTGCTTCCGTGTACAACAGTGAGCGCAAGCTAGATTCAAGTGATTATTACGTTTTGAATATGGATATTTTTATTACAAAAACGCATCTATTCGCTACAGAAGGCCTTTGTTCACCCCCCGGAGCCGTGTGAGACACTTTTTTTTATGCATGGGCGATTTTTATTTAAGTTCTTTTGGACTGAAGCAATGCAACACCCGCTGAGTGCCATGAAACAGCTTGAAAGATCAAAGACCATTTTTAATATAACTCCGACTGGATTCGTCTGAAAGAAGAAAGTCATATACACCTAGGATGCCTCGGGGGTGAGTAAAACGCAGCCTAATTTTCATTTTTGGGTGAACTAACCCTTTAAGCACTTCTCAGCTAAAGTATTATGTCATAAAAAAAAAATTAACTTCTCAAGTAGAAAAAATGCTGTGTAACATTTTTAACTTTTTTATTTTGCAGTATAAACATTTTATATACAAGAATTACATATATAATATCTTATAAATATATTTAATACATATTTAAATTTATGTATTTTTATACTAAGCATTACAGTGTATCTTTTATTTATTTTATTTTATTTGAAAATATGAGTTCAATCGTTGTAATCATTGTATATTTTTACTGTGAGAATTTGTTGGAGAAAATATTCTTAATGCAGAAAACTGTATAGGCTAGTCTTTATGCAATTATATTTGCTTATATTTAATTTTATGGTGATGTTTGTGTTTATAGTTTGTGCTATCATGTACTTTGTAGATAAAGGCAAAACTAGAGGGCAAAGAAAGACATTTCAGATTACAACGGACATCTTCAGGACAAAATAGTTTGAACTGACAAAGCATACATTGTAAATTGTTCCCACTGGTTCTAGAAACCCCCCCCCCCC
>NW_015552655.1:1709436-1722416 GCF_001515605.1 Sinocyclocheilus anshuiensis
CGGTTCCTGAAAACCCCCCCCCCCAGAGAGATGAAAAACTCCCTGCTGTTTTATTCCACATTTGCATGCATTTCATTACTGAGGGATTTTTGAAGGATTGGAAACGAGGTCCTCTGCTCTTATCTGCATTTTTTCCTCTTTTTATTCGCTTCACTCTTTTTCTTCATTCTTTTTTTTTCTCTTGAACTCCCTTGTGACTGAATCTGAATGCCCCTTATCACCACAACTTAATGAGCTCCCAAGCATTACTGCCATCACACACACACACTCACTTTGTCAGGCTGGTAGCATTTACTGTCTACTTAAGTTTTCTAGTTCCCCGCAGTCTAATTGTGCATTTATTCTTTTACTCTCTGAAACAACTCGTTAGTATTTTATATCAGAGCGAGAGAGAGAGAGACCTAATTTTAATGACCTTCAGATAAGCTGCAAAAGATGATGCAAAGTAGGATAAAGAGATGAATTAAGTAATGGGGAGAAAAGGCCAACGAGAGGGCAAAAGAGTCAGTTATCCGCAAATCTCACGTCTTTAATGATGCATGACTCTTGTCAGATTATTAAAATTACACACAAACCACCTTTAAAAGATCTCTATGCATGAAAGACTGCATTTCTGTAGTGATAAAGACACACACAGATATCAAGACATATGCAATAAAGTGACAGACTGAGTGAAATGTCAGGGAATGTTAATAAGGGATGGGTGAATGATGCCATTGATCCAGTTTAAACTCTATTTGTGTCTACAGTATCCAGTGAACAATTGTGTCTTCATTAGTTTTGGCTTTGAGCCCTTTCATTGGCTGGTAGACAGTTTCTATCCAAAACAGACAGGAATGGAAAAATGCCCTGAAGTACTGTAAATATTTACATTATCTCACTATAACACTTTAAATATTTACATTACCTCAATGTAACACTGTAAATATTTACATTACTTCATTGTAACACTGTAAATATTTGCATTACCTCGCTGTAACACTGTAAACATTTACATTACCTCACTATTACAATGTAAACATTTACATTATCTTACTGTAACTGTAAAGATTTATATTACCTCACTGTAACACTGTAAATATTTGCATTACTTTGCACTGTAAGACTGTAAAGATTTACATTTTACATTACCTCTCTGTAATGTTGTGAATATTTCCATAATCTCATTAATGCTATACACTATAAATATGCTACGTTCTCTGTAATAATGCATAATGATGGAAAGCCTCAAAATATAACTAATTATGAAAACCATTTGTTACACTTATGTAATCTTCTGTGTTTTCTGTGACAGATGTTTATTACAACATCACTTCATTCAGACTAAAGGATACAGATTAAAGATAATGGACAATGAAGGTAAGACGGGGGGAATCACATACCATAAATAATTTCCAATATGAAACCACTCAAGTACAAAACCTAATGAAGCTGTTATATTTAAACAGTTTGACATTGTGATGGCATGCTATCTGAAGTGGATAAATTATTGGAGGTGTAATAAATGAGCTCACATGGCTGCCAAACCGGACCATGGGAGCTCGGCTGACTGCAGATGATACATGGTGAGCTAGAACTAAACTGTTTTAATTTGTAAAGCCATAATAGTTTCAGTGCATGCATGTTTTTTAGAGATGGACATACTCTAAAATGTGTTGAAAAATTAAGAGTTTGCATCAATCTTTTTGAGTTATGACAACTTCTAATGAAACTATTTTCAACCAACAAACCACATTAAGTTAGAGGAACATAATTTGTATCATAAACACAAAATTTCAAATTGAGTATTCTAAAAAAACCGAATTGTTCCAAACAGCATTAAACACTAACAGGGTTTCCCCTTACTATATTGTAAAAAAAAAATGTTGTTGTAAATAAGACAGAGTATTGAATTGTTTTACCTGAAAATAGAATTTCAGTCTTTCTACTTCAAAATTTCTCTTTAATTCAGTGTTACTTACTGTTTCTTTGTAATTAATTTTGAAATTAATTTTTCAGTGAAAACTGTGTCTACGCCCATTTTTTTTTTTTCAGTGTAAAAAAAAAAACCGCACAAAATAACACTTAATTTCAACTTTTACTCTTCTTATCCAGTCCTCTGCAAAGCATGCTGGGAACTAAAAATCCATTGCCCAATTTTCAAAGCTGTCAAGACAATTTCAGCAAGTTACTACCAAAAAAATCAATTAATGCTGAAATTGAGTTTAAACTACACACAATCTTACGTCAATGTGATGATCAACATTATTATGTCAACAGAACTCATCAAAATATTGTTTGCAACTTAAAAGGTTTAATTAAATCACAAAATGTTTTACTTGCAACCATGCATTTATTTAAGTTGTGGCGATAGGTCCCCTAAATTTATGAAGTTTTAAATTGCAAATGGTCACATGACAAATAAGAAACAAATGAAAGATGAAGTGCATTTAATCTGTTTAATTAGCTGTTTTTCATTCAGAACAATCTACGACTGTATGACAATCCTTACAGCAGCTAAATAACATCTAGTTTTATATATGTATTTACTCTTTTTTTTTTAATTTTGAATAGAAAACACCAACTATTGTAGGGTTGTTTGAACAACCATAAATTACCATGAAACATTCCTATAAAAAAAAGAGCAAAAATCACCATCATTAAACTGTTGTATGATTGTTATTGTATCATTTGTACTTACATCAAAGAACTCCTTCAGATTATGCTTTATTTTTCTTTTCATCTGTCCTTGAGTTTGTTTTTTAATTACTTGTGCTCATTTGCAACATAAGTAGCTCAAACATTAAGACTTTAACTGCTCTATACCACCTAAATCAACACCTAATGCATCCTATGTAAACATACACTTTAATTGAAGACTACAAAGAGTCTCTAGAAGTTAGTTAAGTGATCGTTTGTTCTCCGATACAAAAAAATAGCTACAAATTAGCACTACCTGACGAAACACAGTCACAATGTTCTAGGGAGCAAATGCTCTCGTGTTCTCGAATGATCCCTTGAGGCTTCGCTTACCTAATTGACCCATTATACGAGAACACAAGAGACTGGTCTCAGTTGAGCCGTTAAGATCACGACTGTTTATCTAAAACCTCCCAGGAAAACGAGCAGCTCCTGATGCATTTCTTCAAAGATCTCATAGAAAGTTGTTTGAATGCACACATCAAATACAAAGAGACATAATAAAATCCCTGTGATCTATAAAGACTGTTACTCTTAAAAAACTCAGGAGAGGAAGCTTTGAAGACTGATTAAAATGTCCTCTGTCTCTTGGGAAGTTCCTCCAGGTGATCGTGGCATCCGGTTGTCTCGAAGTAAAACTTAAAAAATCCAGTATAAAATATATCTTATTCTTCTATTGGTGCACATGTATGATTCTGTCAAAGGCTGGTTTGAAATTCACATGATGATCCACCAAGAAAAGATTGCGTTTAGTATCTTCATATCTTAAGTGAGCTACTCTGAGTTTCAGTGCACTATAAGAAAGTTAAGTGCTTATGAAAATATGGTAGCCACTAGGGATGTGCGATTTGGATTCAATTGCAATTTTTATGATAAAAATCAAAAACTGTGATTGGGCCGCAAAATTTGTCCAAACATTGTGTTATTTATTAAAATAATTAAAAAAATGTTTGTTTTTAATTGGTTATCATTTTTTATTATTATTCTTATTACTAAACAAAATAAAATTAGCAAATAAGAAAATTTATTTAACTAATATTAATGTTATTTCACTGTAAAATTAAAAACCAAGTATTTATTTAAAAAGTATATAATAAGTGTATTTAATTTTTATTTCATTTTATTTAAACCATTATTTTGATTAATCGTGCAGCCCTAGAAGCCACTATATATAATTAAAGGATTAGTTCACCCAACATCATTTACTCTCTGTCATGTCATTTAAATCTAAAACTATAAAAAATCCATTAACTGAATATATTAAAAAGTTGCCAAGCCAGTTCTCATTTTCATTTACTTTAGGTTGAAGTTCAAAAATAACTATAATTAAATAAACTAAAACTAAATATATATAGACATCTTAAAAAAATAAAAAAATACTAAAACGTTAACAAAAATTAAAATCAAATCCAGAAAATCTGATTCAAAATATCAACAAAACTATAATGATAGTATATCAATGATACTAAAATAACACTTGCTCCAAGAAAGACAAAAAAGCACAATAAAACTAGTCTATACGACTATAAAATATATAATATATAAATAAGTCTTGCAAAACCACATGATGATCAGCTTTGAGTGAGGAACAGACCAAAAACTGGGTTGAAAATGTTTCCCTCAAGCAGTATCTCTCAAAGGTCATTCAATTCAAATACAACACATTGAGATACATTAGAACTGAATGGTCAATGACCAGACGCAATGCATCTTCAACTTTCAGAAAAAAAGTGCAACAATTTTACCTTTGGGGTATTAATTTACCTAATTTACCCATAAAAGGTTCATATCAGTACAGTATATACTACTCTATGGTACTAATATGCACCTTTTATGGGTAAACAATGTACAAATGTGTCCCTTTAAGTACTGACCTAGCTGCTGTACTCCTACAGGTACAATTTGTACACTTTTTGGTCAATAATGACTTAGATTTTGGACTTTTCCTCACATAAATCTATCATATGGCTTTAGAGGACTCAGAATATGGTACTCTTATGTCATTTCAGGATCCATCATGGAGCATCATGCAGTATTTCTTCCATGTTTCGAGTAAGAAGAAAATCATATGGGTTTGGAACGACATGAGGTAAATGATGACGGAATTTCCATTTCTTTTTGGAGAACTATTCCTTTAAAACGAAAGCAGTTTTAATTAATTCACCACGGTTTCCTAGTGAAACTGATTCATTTCCAGTGCTAAAGTGACCTACCAAAGCTACGTCTTTTAGTTTAAATTAGCGAGGTTTCAAAGTTACCATGTAATAGTTTGCTATTTCTACATTCGTGGCCGTTCCATGAACTTCCATCACGAAATATGTTGTCGTTCCTGTGCAAACATTTTCCCAATAGTAGTTCTGAAGTAATATTGCTACCTTTTTGCGGCTGTATCCAGTTTTGGCTTCATACGCAAATCTCAATAGGAGTGGTCATCATCACTTTGCTCTTGTCTTGACGGTTGGGCGACGGGCTTTTGGAGGACTCCTCCCTAGAAGAATGCGGTTCGGACAGGATGCTACGTTTGAGGGGGGTGGGGCGTAGACAGGAAGTGCCTGAAGGCGGAGAGGGCTCTGCGTGTCTGTGGGCGGAGCAACGTGCGGAACCGCCCCTAGACACCCTACAGGAAGCTCTGCGACGGTGATGATTCAGCAGGTCGTATTTGAGGAAGTAGAACACCTCTTTAACCCCACAGCGCCGCTCCGGCTCCAGCGCCAACAGCCGATCGAACATGCGCAACGCATCGTCCGAAAACCGCCGCCATTGGGAGGGAACAACGCTGGGAGGAAACGCCCCCCGCTGCCATCGCTGAAATTCCGAAAAGAATGCGTCGCTAGGCAACGCCGCTTCCCACGGAAAGTTTCCCGTCAGCATGCAGAACAGCAGAACTCCGAATGCCCACACGTCCTGGGTCGTCGCCACGACGATTCCCTCTGATACCGAGGCCTGGCACACCTCGGCGGCGGTGTATGGGATGGTGCCGCTGATCCGCTTGATCCGGCTGCCTGCCCGCCGTGTCATTCCTAAATCTGCCAATTTCACACGTCGACACTCGCGGTCGAAGAGCAGAACGTTTTCTGGCTTCACGTCCCGATGGACGAGACTCTTGCTGTGCATGAAGTCCAGAGCCAAACCCAGCTGCTGAACGCAGCGCTTGACCATCTCCTCCGGCAAACCGGCCTGGAAAGAGACAGAAACACAAAGGCACAGTTTAGAGCAGAGGAGATACAGAGAGAGATACAGTACAGGCTGTTAATCTGTAAGGGAGTAAGCAGTTGACCTTGATCCACCTAGTTTTCCATAATCAAAAGCTGGATCATATGCATGTGCCTGTTGAACTCCACAGATGCCTTCAGAATTCAAATACCCAGCATTCATAGCTATGCAAATTCCCCGGGCATTTTTATCACATATTTTTGTAAAATTCTGAACAAATCCTCAAAAATGTGGGAGAAAAAAATCCACAGATTCTGTGCGAGTCTGATTAAAGTTTACATTCAGACAGCTGGTTTTCTATATTATGCAAAAAAAGATGTATATACAAGTACGTTCAGTTGAATCTAACAAAGAATATGTCCAGGTCATATTTTACCCCAGAATAAAAAACAACCAAACAAATAATATTTTGCGTAAAGAAAATTAAGCCTAGTTTGAATTGTGATATATTTTATATTTTTTTATATATATATATCAAGAGAATTCTATTTTATTTATAGATTAATTATATTTTACATATAAGTTCACTCCCAGTCCCAAAATACTTAGTATTAAAAATATTACTGATTACTGTTTTACTTTGTAATTTTATAATTAAAATGGAAATTAACCACTGTTCTGTTTTTGAATTACAAATAATGACCCCCCATTAGAAAAGGCAAAAAGTCTGGTCAAAGGCTACAAACAGACAGTTGGTTTTCTATATTGTCCATAAAGCCATTCTATATATTATAATTATTAAAACTTTTAAGAAGGTCCTCAACAAAACTCAAGCTACTGTCGTATAGGGAGAAGCATCCGGCCCCCCAGAGTGTCCACATCGTCGAATCTGGCCCCCTTTAAAAAAAGTTTGGACACCCCTGTTGTAAACTAATACTATGTATATTTAATATTTAATGAACAAATATTGTTAATTGTTTTTTAATTTAAATTGCTTTTATTTTTTCTTTATTTAAAATAGAATTAATTCTACTCAATAATTCTTTTCATAAAAATGAATACATAATTGCATTTTTTATTTGTCTGTTGATTTTGTAGTTTAAAAAAAAAATGACCCAGACGAATTCTTGATGGTGCTACAGGTGTTAAACCTACAAATGCATGATTAAATATGTGACTTGCGATGTAAAGATGGTGGTGTTAATAACGAGGTGCTGTGGTACCTGAGGTGGGATGATGTCGAACAGATCTCCCGCAGGCGCGTACTCCTGTCCGAACACATAGCTGTCCTCCGTCTCAAACAGCACGTTCAGAACTTTGATGATAAACGGGCTGCAGCTCAGCGCTGCCGTCAGGCTGTACTCACGCAGAAAACTGCGCAACTTTGTCTTGTTCTTACTCACATACTTCAGAGCCAGCTTAGTACCTGTAAATACACAAAATAATGGTGAATGAAATATGATGCATCTTAAAAATAAAGGTTCCAAAAGTGGTTTTTGCAGTGATGCCACAGAAGAAACACTTTAGGTTCCCAAAAAGAACCTTTCAGTGAACAACTATTTTAATAGTCTAAATACACGTTTTCCACAATAAAGAACCTTTTGTGTTCTTCATGGAACCACTGATGCCAATAACCTTTATTTTTTAGCGTGAAGGGCAGTGTTGTTTTAGTATCATTGATATGTTTAATTAATATTTTCAATTAGTTTAAATTTTTTTATTTTCCATTTTTATTTCCATTTTAAGTTCTATTTTTGTGTGATTGTTATTTTTATGTTTTTTTTAATGTCTATGTAATTTGTATTATTTTTTATTTATATTTATATAAATTTAAATATATTTATATTTAATTATTTTAGCTGAAATTAAATGTTTCTTTTTATATTTTATTATATTTTATTCCAGTTTATTTTATTTTATGTTTATTTTATATCAAGTAAAGCTCAAAATCTTTATTGATATTTTGAATTTGTTTTTATTTTTATATTTTTCCGTTTACTTTTTAAAGTTTGTCATTTTTTTATTTATTGATTTATTTTTCAGTTTTCGTTATTTTAGCACTTCAAGTTAAATGAAATAACAGAAAATGTTTGCCTTTGCAAATATTTTTAGTATTTAAAAAAAAAATTATATTTTATTTTATTTCAATTAAGGTTTATTTTAAGTAACAAAAATATTTTTAATGCATGTAGTTTTGATTTTAATTAATGATAATAACCCTGCACATGGGTAAATGAGATTTAATAGCTACAGCTTAGATTTCAGTGAATAGTGATCTAAATTTTGGCTTTAGATCTCACATAATTATATACTATTATAATATTATATTGAAATATGCATGCTGGTTTCATGGTGTCATTTTTGGTGCTTGACAGCTTCCAACTCCATTCACTTCCGTTGCATAGAGAGGAGCAGCTATGCAGGACATTCATAAAAAAAGAAAATCGGAACGCCACTACCTCATTTTTTACACAGACTCACCCTGTGTCCGATGCACAACCAGGTCGACTTTGCCGTAGGTGCCCTTCCCTAAAGGAGCGATCAGCTCATACTGCTGTTCCAGCTCCGAGGCGGAGAGAGATGTGATTGACAGCGCCTGCATGTCCTCGACCGGAGCGCCGCCCGTCCCGCTGCCCCGTCCCGCTGGGAGAACCCCCACCTGAGCACTGAGAAACACACACACACTAACATTTGAACACAAACTCATTTCAAGAGGAATTGCATCCTGGCGAGGAACTCTCTTCTGGTAGTATAGAACTCCTTGATGGCGTCATTTGTCTTTCTCTGTTTATTCTTCTCTCTCTCTCTCTAGCATCTGTGTACTCTTTTCTTTCCTCTCGTCAGCACTCTACCTACACTCTATTTCCCTAGCCATGTTCCTGGCTTGATGCTCTCAGTCAAATCTTTGTGAATATTTCAACAACAGCAAAGGACACTAACTGAATCACGCTCCTCACGGGAATAAAGCAGTGACCTAGAATGAGGCCTCACGTTATCAGCATCATGCATAGTGACAGACCCTCTGCAGAGCATCAGCGCTGCACGACCACAACAACAATAGATGACGATGAAGATGCCAGATGACCTGCCAGAAGTTCTGATGAGCCCAACCCCTGCTATCCTGCCCACTTTAACCCCTGACTGAGAAACAAATGAGAAATTGATTCAGGAACATTCTCATTTTCTCTAGAGGTCATTGCCAGCCTTTGATTTCTACTGCATTAAACCGCCAGCCGTTCTCTCTGGCCCTTCATTCAGCTCAACCGGTAGAGCAAAAGCCAGAATTTAGAAATGGTCTCAGTTTCAATTCATGAGTTGGAATTTGAATTGATTAGGCTGCAGCATACTGGATATTGAATTGGAATGACAGGAAAAGGAATTGTCATTCAAAGAAATTCACATGAATCCAGCAAAACAACAAATTGGACAGGAATGTAACCTTTCCTAATTTAGCTCCATTATAAAGACTTTGACTTTTTAAATGAGAGTAAATGCAGTGGAGAAATGCATTTGTTTTTTCCACTACAATTAAAATATATCTCAATAATATATATTATACATATACTATATATTTTCTATATATATTTTCCACAATTTTAGTGGAAAAACATTTAATTCATACAATAATATTATATTTGAAAAATATATTGTAAATAATTGCAAATTAAATATCTTTTTCTATAGGTGGCATGTTCTGGAAATTGTCCAAATGTTGTGTGTATGATAACATGCTGATGGGTAATTCATTTTATGCCAATTATTTGGCAATTATATGAAAATTAATATTTAAAAATCGAATTTAAATGTATAAATTAAATTGCAATTGCATATTCAGTTCTGCATAGACTGACGCTAGCAACACCAAAGTCATGGGTTTGATCCTGAGCCGTAAAATCATTTGCTACATGAATAAATACAAATGTAAAATATACATTTAGTCAGACTGAATTTAAATCTCAGACCGAGTGTAAAATCTATAATTCGCTTTCTCTATATTGATGCATCTTGAAAGCAATCTACTATACTAAACAGAATTGCCTCCCTTAATAAATGAAATAAAGGTCAACACCTGAAGGTGACCTTTGACCTGACCTCCCTAACAAATCACATTAATTTCACACACAACGTACAAACAAGCAAACTCATGTTTACATTCAAAAGCGCTAAATGCATCAGCATTGCGCATAAAATTTGCTTCATAATAAAACAGTTCTAATTTTTAAATTCATTCTCATTCCATTTTTATTATTTTTTTAATTTTAATTAATTTCAATATTTTACCATTTTTTATTACTCTCTTTCGCCTTCCTTTCTCATTTTCTCTGTTTTTACACTTCAGATGCTTTGGTGTTATTATAACAATCACACCTACGGCATCTGACCCTGAACACATCAACAACAACAACAATAAAAACGCATGAACACACCATGTGCCCAACAGCGCAAGTGCAGCAGGTCCGAGCCAAGCGTCTCCAAACAAAAGAAATCAATAGACACGTCAGTGATGAGCTGAACTCACCTGCCCGTGCCCTGCTGTCTCTCTCCCTCATGTTCCTGCATCCAAACACGGCGTCCTGATCTCAACCCGGCTAGAAATTCATCCAAACAACCATGATGCTCTATCGCCACAAAATTGAGTTTCCTCAGCACTCCAGCTCTGTTAAAGTAAACGCTCTACATCCTGCACTCATGTGGAAAAAGCACAGTCCGTTTCTGCCATCCGCCCGGCTGAGTGTGTTCTGCTGTCTTTGTGTGCTCCTGAAGGAAGCCGCTGGAGCACGAGGAGCTGGTGTGTGTGTGTGTGTGTGTGTGTGTGTGAGAGAGATGGAGGGGAGGGGCTGCATGCGTGCGTATCTATGCGTGAATGACCTACTTCATTGCGTTTCCGCTCTCGGATGCTGTCTGTGTCTCGCAGCATCCAGGGATGTCAGATGCGCTCATCCAGCGGCCAGCAGCGGCCCGTCATTCAGGCTTCATTGTCACCACTGATTTAATGCAGAACCTCAACGTTACTTTTAGATCTGCTTTGCATTGACATTCAAGCTCATTTTTCACCCAAGTTTTCATTCCTGTGCGCCCTTAATGCGTGTTATTGAGATGCTATCGTAATATTTTTATTCCTATTTTGAATGTTTACATTGTTTTCTTATACAGATTTTCTTGTAAAGATCTGAGTAATTTTGTTGTGTTTGTGTCATTTTTATTAGATTTATTTTTTTTTATGTGTCTATAGTTTTGTTGATTTTATTTATTTTGGTAGTTAAGCTAAATGAAAATTAGAAATATTGCCTTGACAACTTTTTTATACTTTTTAACATTTTTTATTTGATTTTAGTGGAAAAACAAAAAGAAATATTGTAAATTATTGCAGATTTAATAAAATGTTCTATAGGTGGCATTACAAAATATAAAATAAATGTTGATGGAAATGGCCTATATGTTATTACGCGAAATTTTCTGTTTTCTTGTTAATTTTTGTTAACATTTAAGTAATTATTTTAAATTTTATATTTTCTTTTTTTGTTAATTTTTGTTCAAGTTTTGGTAATTTTGTTGTGTTTTTGTCATTTTTATTAGATTAGTCTGTTTTTTTAAATGTGTTTAGTTTTTTATCATTTACATTTTTTTTCTTATTTTCTTATTTCTTATTTTAGTACATCAAGTTTAAACGGAAGAGACACGTTGCCTTCACAACTAGCTTAAGTTTCAGATTTTTAAGATTTTATTTCAAGTAATAAAAGCTTTTTATGGTTTCAGTTTTTAATAATAACCTAGAATGTGTCTGAATGTTTTATTTTAGTTTTTTCTCTCATTCTCATGAATCTCAATGATTAGATTCTCATGTAATACAGTAATGAAGTTCATGTTTATTACTACAACGGAGCACAACAAATATCATATGTATCAAAATCCCCCATCGACATTCATTGGTTTAAAATGTTTGTTATCTAACACCTAATCGACAATGATGACGTCACTGTGATATTTACATACTTCAGCTTTGATTGGTCTTCTGTTTAACATTTATTTGCATACTAAATTGTGATTTTCTTTATTATGTATGAGAGCGCAACAGTCAGGGTAAAGATGTAAATTGAAATTTATGCATTTGCAGGATGCTTTTATCTAAAGCGTTTTACATTGCAGTCGATATATATTTTATCGTCAAGGCCTAAAACCTCAAACTAACTGAAATTTCAAAACATCTTTTGCTAGTTTAACTAGATATAAAGTAAGTCTAGATAAACAACTATGGTGATGTTTCCTCACATTCAGAACAACAGCACGAAGCCGTGTTTTGACAAGCGTCTGAAAGCCCAAATACAGAATAATCTCACCTCTGCTTGTGTTACTCCTCTCTTTCTCTTTCATCTTCTGCTTCACACTTTTTGTCCTAGTTTAAGTTGCTGTCTCCTCACTTTATCCAGGTCGACGTTTTTCTTTCTTTCCCAGAAACACTATGTCTTATAAAATATGGGCTCGAATGTAGAAAACTGCTACTAATGTCTGCCCAGCAATAATTATTTCATATTAATTAGACATAACTTTATGAGGTAAGGTGCAACAACTTTAGCATTAATCTTGTACAATTGTAAACTTCATCATCCAGTAATAATAAGTTACAATTATTATTGTTATAAAGGTGGCACATGCTAACAATTATTATAAAAAAATTAAATTATAATTCTAAAATGTTTATATATGTTAAGAATAATAACAACAATAATGACAATCAATTATAATTAAATTACAAATTAAAATGTAATAAAAATATACATTATTAGAATTATAATAAATATTATAAAAATGTATATTACAATTATTATAAAAGTGGCACATAATAATATTAATTCTTATTGTTATAAAAGTGGCACATCATCATCATAATAATACAACTCTAAATACAAAAATTATATTGTATTATAATGTACTATTATTGTTATTATTATTATTGCTATTATTTTACAAATCTAAATAATAATAATAAATGTTATTATTATGTCTGTTGTTTTTGTTATTTTGTTTGCCATAATAATAATAATAAACATAGTAAATTCTAATTCTTACAAATCATCAAACTTATTATCAACATATTGTATTATATTATTGTTATATTAAAATATAAATTATAATAATATAATTATAAT
>NW_015552655.1:1722426-1787898 GCF_001515605.1 Sinocyclocheilus anshuiensis
GTAATTATTATTATAATGTTTATTGTTATTTTTATTATATTAAATCTGAACTCATTATAGAAATGATTATTATTATAAATGTGGAACATAATTATTATTATAGTAATTATTATATATTATATAGTATTATTATATATAATAATCTTATGTAAACATAAAAATGCCTTTCTCGGTGGCTGTTTTGTCAGTGTGCTCAGGGATTCAGAAACTGAAAGAGCATCACGGTTACAGTGTGTTGAACTGTACTGCTCACACTGCTCAGATGTTTTGCATCTCTGTTGTACTGCCTGTCGTCCCTCCTCAAAAAACAAATCCGAAGAAATATGAAGGAAGGCGTCTGGTGTGTAGACCTGCTTTTATGAAATCATTAAGAACTGCACCTCGCGCTCTCAGCTGTGCTCAGCAGGTCTTTGAGGATCTTCCCAGTCCTGTAATCGCTGAATATCCCTGAATATCCAAGTGCCTTCAGCAGGTCACGGATCCCTTGAGAACAAAATCTCCTGGCATTTCTGCAGAGACATGCCTCCAGCATGTTTGTTGTCTTCTTCATCTCCTGCGACGTCATGAAATCACCAGAAGACAACTGTGAAGTTCAGGGATTTCACGCTGAATGTCATTGCTGTATTTTGTTGCTTGGATTTAGTTCGATGAAAGCCTTAATTACCCACCTGAGGTGTGAGTGACAGGCTCAAATGGGAGCGTCAGCGCTGACCTTTCTGTGTTCGTCAGCTTTAAATGTTGTCCTCAAAAATCAATCTGAACAGCTTGTTTAGAAGGAAAAGTACTTGTTTGATTGCTAAACAGCCATTCAGAGCAGTCCGATATGAACTAGGGAGTTTTATGAGTCATCTGAAATTCTGAAGAGACTGATGATCTAATGTACACAACCCAGATATAAATATCTCCAGCCGCTTTCACCCTTTCAGTGTGTCATTGTGAGGCAGCGGATGTCCTGCAGGTAGGAGAGAGAGGGCTTTGTAATAAGGTCACTGGCTCTGTCTTTCTGTAGTTTTGCAGGTCAGGTGTGACTCAGATTGCACATAATATACAGTACCTGTACATACAAAAACTGTCTATTGTAATATACCTGCACATACAACTGTCAATTTATATATTTTTATTCCTTATTTACTTGTTCTATTTTTTATTATCTGTGTTTTTGTTCTGTCGCTGTCATTCTGTTACACTGTGGAAGCTTCTGTCATGAAAACAAATTCCTCGTATGTGTAAACATACCTGGCAATAAAGCTCATTCTGATTCTGATTCTGATTCTGAGATTTATCACCTTGATGGTAATAAAACAGATCCAAATCCAACCTGCCAATAAGAAAAAGCACCTAATAACCACACATCGACATGTTTGACCCTTATATAATATTTCTGGTCAATTTGACCTGCAACACATTTTTGAGCTGACCGAAATATTGGTTAAGCTAAGATGGTTATCTTGAAATTGTGTGACTATTTCTCATTTAGGGTCATGAACGTGCCTGCAAAGTGTGGAAAGTGGCCAAAAAAAAAATAAAAAAATAATAATATATATATATATATATAATAATGATAAATTATTACAAATCATCAAAAATTATTACAATTATTATAAATAGAGATACTAACTATTATTAGTAGTAAAATAGTTAGTATAATAATTATTAATATAATGTGATTTTTAAAATCTAAATAAAAATAATAATAGTTATTATGATGTGTTGTTTTTGTTATTATGTAAAACATTTTTGAGAGTCGTGAATGTGCCTGCAATGTGTTGTGGAGTGTGGGGGAAAAACATACTTCAAAATGTTCCAAAAAATTACAATATTACAATATATTAAAAAGTTGAACATTATGAAGTCATTATAAATCCATAAGATTGTAAATGTATTTTCTTGCCTCTGAAATATATTTAAATATATATTTTATAGTATAGTTTGGTATATGAAGGTGAAAAATCAATATGTATGTATACAGTATATATATATTAAACTTTTTATGTATTTTGTCATTTTCTCTACCCTCTGAGGGGATTTACATTTATGCATTTGGCAGACACTTTTATTATAAAAAAAAATAATAATTTTATTTTTTGAGCTTAAAAAAACTATTAAAAACAAAAAAATCATATGAACATATATATTAAAATACTATTTACAATATTCATTTATAATACATGTCCTTATTTTGCTCTTTTGTAATGTGTGAGAAGTATTAATGTTAAAGGTTTATTTTGTTTATTTATTTATTTATTCTTTGAAGATTTTTGGTGAATTGTATTGAATCCAATTAGGTTCAATTAGACCCAGAACATAACGATCATACCAGGGAAACTGAACATAATACCACACAGGGTTAAAACCAGAACACCTTAGGAACTGCATAGCAATCACGGTGGTGCGTTTAGCATGGGCAGACGCTGAAGGAGAAGTAAAAATCGAGTTGTTTTTGCTCTCGGGTGGGCTCGGCTGTCTCTGTGTAATTGGATTTTCTTTTTCACGGTCTGGTCATTTTCAGCTGAACTCTCTGAAGGTCTTCTCTGCCTCTGTCGGCTTCTAACAAGATGCGTCTCTGCAGACAGTGGTTACTACTATCCTCAGATATTACATCTTATTTACTACCAAAGAGAAACTGCAGGCCTGACACGGATTGCTTGAGGGTTTTGTCTGTGATCTGCAGTTTGAGCTGGATGTGGGCTGTTTGTTCTGCTAATACTGTCTAGTGATGGTCAGAGCAGAGGAAAGGGAGAGTTGGACAATAGCAAATAATAGCTTGGAGTGTGAGAGAAGGGTATTTCTGTGTAAATGACAGAGCTATATTGGCTAAAATGCTTGGCTTGTTTACACAAAGCAGAAAACTGTGCTGAAATGTGTAAAAAAAACGATAAAGCTTTGGATGCTGCCATCTAGTGGTTCAGAAAGAGTATTTCAAATCACAAGTAGACGTTCGAGTCATGGTAGCGAATCGGTTCGTTCGAACAGTTAATTTTAATACCTTTTAAAGGTACAGCAATTTTTTTTTTTTCCACTCAGAAATGGATAAAAAGTATAATAATATTGTAATAACACAAGCACACACATGAGATGAAGTACTCCATTCACATTTGTGGTCTTGAAAAAGCTGGTTTAATCTACATGAAGGGTGGTCAGCCCTCATGGCGGCTGCCATGTTGATACTGTTATTGAAACTTTATTGCAGAATAAATTATTTGTGACAAGTACACTTGTGATTAGGCTAGACTATTTCTACCATAGCATCAACATTTTTTGCATGAAGCTACATCCATTCCATGCCAATAGGTGTCAGTCCAGTCCAAGACACTGTTTTACTGATCAGTAAAACAAACGCAATATCCACAATCCAACTAAAATATAAAATAAAATCCCACCCAACTTTTTTCTTCATTGAATATCCTGAGTCACCCAGAAATATGTAATATTATGGCAGCAAATATAATATTTGACGTTAACATAGAAGTCTGGATAATAAAAGTTGCTTGCAGAAAAATACACTCACCATTGGCTGAGCCAACGTTGTTCAGGGGCTGTTCATGCAGTTTTTCTGTGTAAACACGCACTAGACAGATATGTTATGACACTTGCGCTTGTGTCTTTTTTAGCGTCTCGCACATGAAACTGCATTATAAAGATGCAGCGCCCAAGTTGCAAAAAGTAAAACTTGTAAGACGACACGTCTAGGTCTCTACACCATTATCTTTTCATTCCACTGTCCTGCGTCTCATGTTTTATAAATGCAAAAACACATTCTGTGTGAATGGCCCCTCAGGCTGCTCTTGATGTTTAAACAATGGAGCACAATGCTTTCATTGCACCACAGAGACAAAGTTTTTACGACGTCACCTTTAAGAAATGGTAGCACAACTCTTTCATTGTCATGTCATAAAAACTTTATTTTTCATAATACATGGTCAACTTATGCTTAATCATGTCAAATATTTAAACATTATAAAATACCATTCTCTCACGGTAGCATTTTTTTCCTGAACGATTAGCTGTATGTTTTGTGATCCTGCTGGGCATGTTAGTGCAGATCAGCGATAAAGCCGGTGTCGCTGCGGAGGTGCTGGTCCTGGAAGGGTGAGGGACCCTGATCCCGTGTCCTGTCTGAAAGAGCAGGAAGAATTTAGTTGGTGCACTTAACCTGTTTGAGCACCAGCAATGCACAGTAAGGTCATCAACAAACTTCTTTTTGTGAAATGTTTAGTTATTTTTTTATATATATATATATATATATATATATATATAAAGAAAAGATTTGATGCATTCAGTCATTTTAAGAGCAGTCATTTTAAGTGACTTTTTGGTGTTCACTGAGTCATTAGATGAGAAGTGCATAAATGTCTCACCTGTTGTCATCTGGTAGGAGATGTTATGTTGTGTTAGGAGTGATCGTAGCCGCTCTATCTCTGCTCGCTGCTTTTCAAAATCCTGTGGGAAACAAAAAGTTGAATTCACAAGCAAATCTAAAGCTGAGCGCATTGCATGTGTCCTGCACAAAATATTTAGTCCTACATTTAACATTTATGAATTTGATCAAATTTGGATATATTTTCAATTATAAAATTTTGCATTCGAAATGTCCATTTATTTTGTATTACATGGTTAAAATAAACTAATAAACAAAATATGATGCATATTTGTCATTCATACATGAAAATGAACATCTAATTTGTTCCAAACAACAACATTTTAACTGAATATTGCTTGTTCCACAGTTAGCCATATTTTAACCGTTCATACTTTTTAACTCTTTTTTGACAAAGAACTGATTCTAAGCAATGTGAATTAATGCAATTAAAAATATGATAATTAAATAAATGCAAATAGTTAATAATAAACTACTCTATGATATTTTGATTGCTTGAGGTGAGTGCTACCGGTTTCATTTTTGACAAATATGCATCTCATTACGTTTATTAGTTTGTTTAAAACTGAAATCCAAATGGATGGACATGTTATATGCAATACATAAATCTTAAATTTAAGACTAAATATTTGTCTGTCTGACCTGTGTGCACTGCTCCAGACTCTGATGTGTGAGAGACGTCGCGCTCTCCTCTGCTTTCGGCTGTTGAGCTTTTCTCAGGAAACCAGCCTCTTCAAACAGCTCCTTCAGCAGCTTATTATAACCCTGAACACACACAAATGCCTATTATTATAATGTTCCCAGATGCATGAAGATTAGAACATTGTGTGTCACCTGTTCTGTGATGAGATCTTCATATCGAGCTTGAGCAATTTCATCCCACTCCTTCTGCAATGCCTCACTCAAAACCGGATACACTGAAAGACAAGCGAACAATCAGACATGGTTTATTGTAGATAGGTGTTCAACTAACTAGTGGGTTAGTTTATTAATTTTTTTAAATCACATGACATTAACTCACCCAAGAGGGAGTGTGAATGGCAAACTAGTGGCGTCTCAAATATCAGTGAATAAACACACGTCTGAGGCTCTGAAACACTCACTAGTTTACTGCTATTCCCACAAACCAGGAGAACCTTGAATAGAGACATCTCAACATTCATCACATTTTACTGGCAGAAAATATGCATACAGATGCAGCTACATTCAAAACTTATCCATAAACTCACATTACAATTAACACAAAGACAGTGTGTTCATGTAATACAGACCTTGGTCTGTCTGTTCTTGTTGCCGCATTTATCTCCTTCTCGCATCCACATGCCAGTAAACGTGTTATTCTGAATCTCCCATTCTTGCCAAATACTACACACGCACAGCAGAGATTTCACATATACAGTTTTAAGCTAAACTATATAGAAGAAAGCATAATAACAACTTGTATAAAAAGCACTACCCTAGTATACCGCTGTATGCATTCCATCTGAAGCTCTGTTCATGCTGAGTCACATTATGAAATGGACAAAATACGTATTTGTATCTAAAAAAAGAAAAAGAAAAAAAAATCAGTTTCTTTTAACTGCACACAATTACTTTTATGGAAGTTGGTTTCTGCCATGGTATAAAAAAAAATACAAATAAAAAAAGGTCATTGTGACTTTTTATCCCACAATTCAGACTTTTGTTTTTTTTTCAATTGTGCATTAATTGCGAGTTCACATCTCGCAATTTTGAAAAGAAAAAAAAAATCTGAATTGTGAGATAAAAAGTTGCAATTACTTTTTTTTTTGATCCAATGGCAGAAACAAGCTTCTATACAAATTCTTTCATGACAAAGTAAAAAACAAAAACAAAAAAACAAAGCCATATAATACAATCAACAACATTGTTGAACCTGTATAGCTCAAGACACGGGCTAGTTGTCACTTCACTTCAGTAAATATTGCGAACATTTCCACAATAATTGCAGGACAAAAAAAACTAACTAATGTTGCTCTTTAGCAGGTCATGTTGTCACAATAGAAACTTCCAGTAAAATTTAAGCAGTAAAACAAATATGAAATGCAAAATAAATCATGAAACCGTAACAAAAGTATCTAATTATTGTTTTGACCAAAAAATAAATTGTATAAATCTTTACATTTTAATTTTACATTTAAAACACATGTGACAACTTGAAAACAAACATTTTTGTCTTTAAATGTTGGACTCAAAACCTCATAGTTACTGAGATACAGCCTCTTTGACAACTAGCCCCAGTCTCTCCTATATGTAAGTGAACACAAGTATAGAATAAAGGTATGTATGTATTTTCAGCAAATATGCTTTTTCGATAGTTCTTAAAGTTGTGCAGATGTTACTGACATGGCTTCAATGTAGTTGTAACACTTCCCTGCCAGTCTGTGCAGATGTGGAGGTCCAGACACTGGAGACGGGCTGATCTTCGCCTGCAGTCGATTATTCTGAGACACAAGCTGATTATTCAGCCTGAGAAACCAAAGTGAGAAGAATATGAAGATTCAGAGTCTGTTGTATGAATACATCTTATGTTTAATCTAAAATTGTACTGCTGGACACCTCACCCAAATGTATTAGGTTCCTCCACTATCTTCATCTTCCCTCCTGATGTGACAGTCACTGGAACAGCAAAAAACACCACAAAGGGGATACTGACATTATTATTATTATTATTAACTAAACCCCCTAAAAACAACACAAACCCTGTATGTAAAGCCTTAAAGAGGCTTTTTAGAACTAACACACTGAACAGTTTTAGCTGTGTTGATCTGATGATCTAATCATGCAATAAAACAAGTCTCCATCTATAACACTTACCCAGTGCTGTCAGATACAGGCAGTTTTAAATATACACACTCCATAACTCTTCAAATAGTGGGGTTTGTGAGGAAAAACTACATTTCTTGTTTTTTTTTTATCTCTGTTCTGTCATGTGACAGAACTGAAAGCATTACTGATGGGAAGATGTTATGTTTCAGGAACGTGTTGCTTGCGAAATGCATCAATTATAGAGAAAATATCTTACATTTAACAGATATGCGACATAATCACAATTAATTGACCTAAACGTGTCCCTTTTTGCGGTTTAATTTAAACACAAAGACGAAATATTCATTAAAACGTTCGAGAATATCGGAAGGGCGGCGATAGCAGTAAACCAAAAGATATTATGCTGCATTTCCGGGTTTAATTCTGTCTAAAATAAAAGTCTTCTTCCGTTTTTACTTTATCGATAATTATGTGTCTGCTTTGTATAACTGGTTCATAATGTTTAGCTTAAAATTTACATTTAAATTCTATAGCCTAAACTGAAGCAAGATAATATTAGCTTGTATATAATTTAACTACATTAGCGTTTTTTGTGCTTGGTTCTAATAACAGCCATGTTTGATTACGTCACCGTGTTTTGGCCTCACGAAACAGCGTGTCAGAATAAATCCTTAGGATTTGACCTAAAAGAATATAAACATTAGAATTTATGCCATGGTTTAGTGTAAAGTAGGTGCATTACTGGTGTGCTGTAAGGTGTAAGGCGGTTAAATAGGGTATAATACAATCAATCCATTACACACGCGTGAAAGTTGCTCCTAAAAACAAAAGTAAGGAGGGTTTCAGACATGGGACGTAAGAAACAGGGTAAATGCGAGCGACCGGTTCACAAGGGCAAAGACAGACGACACAGGATGAAGGGGAAGTCACTAGAAACTTTCACAGAGGAGATGCATGAGGCTCTGCAAGGTCTGTTATAGTTGTGGATTATCATATGGATGAATGTAGAGGAAATGCATGTAATGTTGTCATCTTTTTTAAACATATCAGATTAGGTTCATGACATAAAGTGAATTACTCTCTTAATTTTTTTTTGTAATAAAGCTTGACAGACATGAGTTATGTATAATGAAGTTGTGCCTGTGTTTCAGCCAGTGAGGATGCGGATTCAGAGGCGGCAGGAGGTGTGAAGTTGCCCTGTCAGTTGGCCATGTGGGATCTGGGTCACTGTGACCCGAAACGGTGTACAGGACGCAAGCTGGTCAGGAAAGGTTTTGTGCGCTGCCTGCGACTCAACCAGCGCTTCAATGGCCTGATACTCAGTCCGATGGGAGCCAAATACGTTACACCCGCAGACAGGTGTGGGCCACAGGAATCATTAAAGGGGTCATATGATGCTTTTTTAAAGATCATTATTTTGTGTAAATAATGGTGTAACAGAATATGTTGACATGCTTTAATGTTCAAAAAACACATTATTTTTCAAATACTGTACATTATTGTAGGTCCTCTATGCCCCGCCTCTATCAAACGCTTCGTTTTCTACAAAGTCCCTCCTTCTGACAAGCGCAGTCTGCTCTGATTGGCCAGCTGACCCAGTGCATTGTGATTGGCCGAACACCGCACGCACTCGTCGGAAATGTAACGCCCCTTACCATAATCGCGAGCTTCATCTTTCAAAATAAATGTAAAGACAGTAAATAATGTCATTAGTTTTACCATCAGTTCAAGCCCGAAAGGGGAACAGAGTCGCGTGACAGACACAGCGATGAAGCTGGTATGTGTTTGCAGTACACAAGCCACGGTTAAGACAGCTGGCTCCACTGTGATGTGACCCCCTCTCTCGCTCTCCCGCTCTCTCTCTCCCTCTCGCTCGCTCGCTCTCTCACGCTCTCTCTCTCTCTCTCTCTCTCTCTCTTGCTCTCGCTGCTCGCGCACACACACACACACACACACGATGCGCAAAACTCCGCATTTGAACAGTCAATAGCAAATACTTAAACTAATAACAAAAAAACAGTAGCTGATTCAGAAGCGCCACATTGTCATAGCAAAGTCAGAATTACCTCCTCTCCTAGGTTCACGAAACAGTCGTCCATAAAATGCATTGCTGTTCTGTTGTCAGTAATCTTAAAGATTCCTAAATGCATCTACTTTCGGAAGGCCAAATAAAGTGCTTTTGCTTTCGCCTAGAAACACACAGCGTCTCCCTGACATGGCTGCTTCAACACTAACTGCGGTTACTGAAACCACGCCTTCTTTCTTTGCATGAACATTTGGGCGGCATTATGCTAATATTTCCACATAGTGAGGTAGATATGTGGGGGCGTGTTAGAACGAGCCGTTTTAGGGGGCGTGGCAGAGTCTTAACTTTGATAAAGAATATCTCTTTGGTTTTGAGACTTTAGTCTTTGCAACTTCAGGGATCTTAGCTATGCACAATCAGCTTGTAACACTCCAACGAGAAAGGAAAACTTGAAATCGCATCATATGACCCCTTTAATTGTTTTTTTAAATCCATTCACACTTACCATTCACACTTTAAAATCCATTCACACAAACAAGCATCAATATGAAACCCAACATTTTAGAGGTCTGGAAGTATAACAATTTTATAGTAATGTTCAATAGTGAATCTCATCCCAACCATTATGTACACTACTGTTCAGAAGGCTTTTTTAACATTTACATGTATTCATTTAGCAGACACTTATCCAAAGTGACTTACAATTGGGGAATACATCAAGCGATTCATCTTAAAGAGGCAAATAGACACAGAAAGTGCTCTTAATACCAAGTTTCAAGCTTTGTTCAAATTAGTACAAGCTAGACAGGCAAAGATTAAAGAAAGAATCGTAATAGTGAGTGGAAGTAGGCGGGTGCTGAGCCTGTTCTGTACGCAAGCATCAATGTCTTGAGCTTGATGTGAGCTGCAACCAACAGCCAGTGCAGGGAGATAAAGAGAGGCATTAAATCTTACTATTTTTAATCAGCAAGGACGGATTAAATTCACCAAAAGTGACAGAAAAGTTGCAATTTCAAGTATTTTTGAATTTTTTTTTAACATTCTATTCATCAAAGAATCTGTTTACAACATTGATACTAATACAAAATGTTTCTTGAGCAGCAAATCAGCATATTAGAATGATTTCTGAAGGATCACGTGACACTGAAGACTGGAGTAATGATGCTGAAAATTCAGCTTTGATCACAGGAATAAATTACATTTTAAAGTATATTCAGATAGAAGAGAGTTATTTTAATTTGTAATAATATTTCACATTTTTACAGTATTTTTGATCAAATGAATACAGCCTGGTAAACAGAACTGTTTATTTCACAAACATTAAGAAATCTTATCGACCCTAAACTTTCGGTAGTGTAGATAAAAATTAAAAAACACAAACATTTGTCTCAGTATTTAGTTTATAATATTCTTCATTTCTAGGGAGATTGTGGCACGGGGTGGTCTAGCCGTGATTGACTGTTCATGGGCGCGACTCGAAGACACACCTTTCAGCAAAATGATTGGCTCACATCCGAGGCTTTTGCCATACTTGGTCGCAGCAAATCCTGTAAACTACGGAAAGCCGTGCAAGCTGTCCTGCGTCGAGGCTTATGCCGCCACCTTCTGCATTGTGGGTAAGCAGCTCCCAGCTATAGATTTCTCTATTGCTGTTTTTGTGTATTATGGGTTTTGTAGGTCTGTATGCTGTATGCTGTATGCTGAACTTTCTATTTATCAAAGAATCGTTAAAAAATTTAACTTCTTTCACAAAAATATGAAGCAGCACGACTGTTTTCCACATTGATAATCATCAGAAATGTTTCTTGAGCAGCAAATCAGCATATTAGAATGATTTCTGAAGATCATGTGACACTGAAGACTGGAGTAATGATGCTGAAAATTCAGCTTTGATCACAGAAATAAATTACATTTTAAAATATATTCACATAGAACACAGTTGTTTGAAATTATAATAATATTTCACAATATTACTATTTTAACCCCAAATTTTTGAACGGTAGTGCAGTTAAATGACAGCAACATGTCAACATGTGAATTTGTTTCTCTGTGATAATGCATCAGGATTTCGTGACCTTGCTGTGCTCCTGCTGAGGAAGTTTAAGTGGGGCTTGGGATTTTTGGAGCTGAATAAGACTCTTCTAGAGCGTTACGCTTCCAGCCAATCAGAAGAGGAACTACTGGCTGTGGAGAAAGAGTTTCTCAGTGCCGCCCCTCAGGAAGAGGATTTAGGTACGGTTTGATGATTTAAAATAGTCAAATGTACTGTAAGTGTTTTGAAAATATTAACTTTGAAGTTGTGTGTGTGTGTGTGTGTGTGTGTGTGTGTGTGTGTGTTTATTTAAAATTTGTCCAGATCCTTTCGATGTGGACTCAGGAAGAGACTTTGTGAATCTCAACAGACCAGTCCAGTGAGACTCTGTTTTTTTTTCTTATTCTGTTAAAAATTTATGTTTGAATATTAAAATACTTAATTTCCATTCAAATGAAAGTCAGCTGAAGTAACCCGTGTGTGTTTGTACACTCAGGGCTGAGGACGATGACAGTGACGAGACGTCAGAGGAGGAAGATGATGGTGAGGAGGAAGAACAGAAGAGTAAAGAGGAAGATGATGATGAAAGAGATGAGGACTCTTGAGTTGTGTAATCTTAAAATGTAACATTTGGGGAAGAAGGATGTTTAGTCACTGATTTAGTAACACTGACCTTCACTTGAGCAAACTTCTGTTTTCTGCGTGTTTGCAGATGGTTGCAGATATGGAACTTGTAAGTTAACTAAACCAGAGTAATCAGGTGCTGTAGTCATGATTTCAAAAAGCAACTTCCCCAAAGACGTTTTATAATGCGCAAAATGTACTATTTGTTCACGAGAAGAATCTTCCCAAACTGTAATAACATTTATTATTGCAAAAAAAGGTTGACTTGTTTATAAGCAGAATGAAATGTTTAAATAAATATTAAATGGCATTTGCTGCATTCGAGTATGGTTTACTAGCTGTTTTATTAATTGGAGTGCCATTTTCAATCCAGTCTGCGTATTTTATTTATTTACATGTATATCTATTGGGGCTGATTACCACATGCATACATTATTGTATATACTACTCTAAGGCAAGGATTTTCAATATTTTAGATGTCATGGACCCAAATATGATCATCCCTGTGCGAGGGACCCCATCCTAACATATTTCATGTTTTCATGTATATTGTATTACACATATGTTTAAAATATATTTTGAAAATATTTAGTATTCAATATTTTAATAATTTTCTACTAACTATAGCTTATTCTTTATACTGTATTTAAATTGATCACATTTATTTAGATTTTATTCATTTATTTTAATGTTATTTGTATTATTTTTAGATAATTTAGTTGAATTGTATATAATTAAATATTATTTTTTTTATATTACTATGTTGTTCATTCATTTTTGTTATTTATATAATTAATGTATTTTTATTTTTTAATTATTTTAATTCTATTTTGTTTATTTATTTATTCACATTTTTACACAGTTTTTCTCTATATTTTCCCTAGACTTCCCAGAAAATCATGACATTACCATGGTTTATTTCCAAGACCATGATATTACCATGGTGTCCAAAAACACCACGCTAAGTATGTTGTGTTATGGGAATGTGATAGTAATTCAAATGTGGGCAGTGTTGGGAAGGTTACTTTGGAAATGTAATAGGTTACAGATTACAAGTTCCCCTATCTAAAATGTAATAAGTAGTGTAACTATTTCAATTACTTTATTAAAGTAATGTAACTGATTACATTTGATTACTTTTCTAAATGTTTTCAACTGTTAATCATTTTCAAACATGTCAATTATGCTATGATACTGTTTTTGAAATCAAATCTATGCATAGCTATGACAGGAAACACTGGCATCTAACAATGGCTTGGAAAAACAGTTGATCTTAAAAAAAGAAATCCTATGCATAAACCCAAACAGGACATAAAACAGTTATCGAAGAGTCCTATTCCGTGTACTAAACTCCTGAAACAAAGATGTCTCATATTTTTGAGCAGTCATGGCAACTTATGAAGGAAAATCTGTATGTGGGTGTGCATGTGTGAAAAAATATTCAGATGTAACCGCCTTTGTAATCGTTAACATTTTCATAAGTAACTAATTTAATTACACATTTATTCTAAGTAACTGTAACTGAGTACAATTACGTTTTTGTATTTAAATTATGTAGGCTAATTTAGTTACATATGACTACTTACTCCCCAACACTGAATGTTACAGTATAATTATACATTTAAGTTGCCTACTGAGTAATATTAATTAACTACATGTACTAACTAGGCCTATATGGTGTTAGGATTAGGGTTTGACTAAGGGTTACTTGCATGCATAATATATTGTTAAGTACTTGTAACGTGTAACAAGGAGGCCTTAAAATAAAGCGTTACCTTATTTTGTAATTAAATTAGGCCTACGTAATTTGGTTGCATGTAAAGTTACTCCCCAAAACTGAATGTGGTGAGACAGATCTGCAGATCCACAGTTGCAAAACCACTTCCATAACACTTAAATAACATCACATAGATCCGTGGATTTTTGGGGGCGCGCGGTATTTCTTCTTCTCTCGACTGCAGTAATGTTGTTGTGGCGTGACGTCACAGCCGTGAAACGAAGGCGCAGAGAGCGGGCGGCCATGACTCCAGTCTCCACAATTATTTAATCCCAAATAAATTACCCACGGAAAACTTCCATGGCAAGAGCCACGAGTCAGATCGTGAGTACCGCCAGCGTCTGGGGAGCGCGGGTTCGAAGCCGCCTCGCGCGCGTTGCTTGTAACGGCGTTTTTAGGGGGGTGGCGCGACCCGAGGCTTTAGCTTAGCATGTTAGCGTCATTAGCCCGCTAGTCCTCAAAACAAGCGCCAGTCTATTAACCAGGAAGTGTCAACTTTTGTTTCTTCTTGTAATTTATACAGGGATTTCTGAATGAATTATTAGGCTCGATGTTGATATTTTTTAAAAGAACAGTGTGGGGAAAATGCTCACAGTGTTGTGTGTTAGCTCTGCGAGCTAATTCTGTCAACAAATGAAGTTGCTTGTTTTCTTAGCCGTTAGCCTGACCGCTAACTCACGACATAGGCGTTTGCTTCTGCTCGTCTTAAACCTGCTGTAAATGTACGTTACGCAAATCATTTTTGTCTCCAAGTATTAATTAAATGAACGTCCAGGGCTTGTTCTTGAGTCTCTGACAAACTAAAACCAGGTTTTTGAGTCAGTAGCGCTTCTAGCACAAGTCGCCTCAGGTTATTTTGCCTCATTTGCGTCTACGTTTGCTGTTAGTTTGTCATTATAATCTATAATTAAGGAATATTAGCAGTATTATATATATATGTAGCAGTTTATTAACATGTCTGTGTTATCATTGGTATATTTAAGTGTGTTATTTCTATTGAAATAAACCGACTCAGAGTTGCGGCCTATAAAGTGGCTTGGAGATTTTTAAGGTTTCACCTTCTCAGGTGCTTTTGACAGTTGTTTGTTATCATGTATAACGTTATATATATTACTATACTCTGAGAAACCCCTTATAAATATGATTAGTGAATTATCAGGCTCATAGGTGGTCATTTTGAGGCACAACATATTAAACTGTGTATGTAGCTGGTATAGATTTATAGAAGTGTAAACTAGGGGTGTGCGATATATATCGTCTGCGATAATATCGTAATTGTTGTTTTAACGATGTGCGATTTGACATTATCGAGTATTTTGCAAAAACCATTCAAAACATCCCTACAGAGCGCACGCATACATTACGTGAAGTCTAGACTAGTGCGTGTGCGCATTTAGTGTTTTCTTTCACTGCATGATTCAGTCTATTAAAATGCATTTAGAATGATCACAAGACATGATGGCAGAAAATGTATATATTTATACCACTTCATAAAATATCGAGATATTATTTTTTGTCAATATCGCACACCCCTAATGTAAACATCAATATTGTAAACATGATGTAAACATGCTTTAATCTAGCAAAGTAACTTTGGTCTGTTATTTCTGTAATTATCAATATTGCATGAGCTTCAGTGAGTGCTATGAATTAATATTGTGTTGCATAGGTTGCAAAAAGGAGGTAAGGGTAGTTACCTGATTATTGCTGGAGGTTTGACTAAAGTTCTTGTTGACATGTGACTCATGTTTTATAGAGGTGTTTTGAAGATCGTTAGCGTAGGAATGCTGATTATGAATAATGTGAGATGTAGTTACAGGAAACTACTGAATATTATATCCAACAGTGTGTGAGAAAGACCTTGCATATGGATTTGTATTGTGTATTAGTTCCCTTTTTAAGAATTTTAACTATTATATCCAGTGTAATTTAAGCAGAGACAAAAATTTAAGTTGTTTAAAATAATTATATATTGTGATAGCTGTGTTTGGATGCTCTTGAACTCAAAATCTACAGTCAGGATGACACTGTTTTCATTTATCAAAAGCTTTAGGGGTAATCATTTGTGTTCTAGGTGAGCCTAGAATTGTTAATTATCAATATCTAGAGTGTTGATACATAAACCATATGCTCTTGTCCTGCTTAAATTAGGTGGTTTGCTATCAAATCTGAGTGATGTCATTGCACTTAACATGAATTTACAGTAATCACATCACGCATACAAGCATTACATCAAATTTAATATATATTTTTTTAATACTTAAAAAATATGAGTTTATAGATGAGTAAATTGAGTAGTTGATAGAAATGAGAAGTTTATAGATTTTGTGTTCTACATATTCTACGAGCTATATGTTAATGTTGAGAAAAAAATTGTATATGATTTTTATTTATTTATTTTTTATTTTGAAGTTTTTAAGTATATATATATATATATATTTAAATTAACATTATTAACATAAAAAGCATTTTAGCATTTAATATTATTTTATGTATTATTTGTTAAGTATCTTAAAGCAAAATTAATATAGTTTATAGAATATGAATATATATTGACTCAACATTTTTTATATAATTATAATTAAAATGTTTTATATATATAAACTAAAATATTGAAATATTTAGAAAAAAAATAAAATAGTAGTAATTTCATCAGAGGCAGTAGTTGAGTAATGTGAGAAGTACACTGACTTGGTCTCTGTCTCTCTCTGATCAGTATGATGTTGCATCCCTCCACTCCTCTGTTCTCATCTCCTGTCCATCCATGGTAAGAGGCCAGCAGGACACGCCCCGTCTCCACGGCAACACCATGGAGGGACAGGCACCACCCACCCAGCCTCGCAAGAAGAGACCCGAGGATTTCCGCTTCGGCAAAATATTGGGAGAAGGCTCTTTCTCAACCGTATGACACGCACACATCGATGCACATCTGATGTACCTTAGCTAGTATTACTCATTTAATGTACTAACCTTTGCTATCTTTGCTACTTACAGGTTGTCTTAGCAAAGGAGCACTCGACGGGGAAGGAATATGCAAGTAAGTCATTATACCATCAGCCTGTGGTTCATACGCATTCGGTTTATCTGTATTACTTTTGACATGAACTACTAGATGTGAGCCTGTACTGAAAAGTGTGTTTCAACAGTTAAGATCCTGGAAAAGCGCCATATAATGAAGGAGAACAAAGCGCAATATGTCAAGAGAGAACGAGACATCATGTCACACCTGGATCATCCGTTCTTCGTCAAGCTCTACTTTACTTTTCAGGATGAAGAGAAGCTGTGTATCCTTCACATAACTAGTGGTTGAGCAATATAGATTTCCAGTGATCATATCTAGAGAGCGCAGCAGGGTATCATATTTACATGAAAATTTGCTAAACCATTTAAATACGTATATTTTTATTGTGCAATATATTTTAGGGCTGCATGATAAATTGTATTTTAATCACGATTTCTGATTCTATTGATTTATTAAGCATAATCGTTTGTGATATTTGCCCCCTGGTTATTTATCCTGAAAAAGTTTGTTTAATTTCGCATTCTCTTGCATTTTGAACAAGCCTCCACAAACTTTCATGGTTGCTGTTGCCAGATTTCAAGAGTTTAAGTACCCCAGTTTAAGTTTTTTTTTTTTTCACTACCTGGCAATCATGTGCATGCACTGTCTCTACATTACAGAAAAAGCCCAGATGAGCTGAAAATACTGGCATGTCTTTGGGAAATTAGTGAGACATTGGAGATATTCTGCTCAAATAAAAGTGTAATCCAGCCAATATGTTTTCTTTCACATGATCATTTGCTGTGAGCAAACCGTGCAATTTGACGTTCTCTTGATTTGTGCTTACGTGAAAGTGCAATAATTCTATGAAATGTAAAAAAAATAAAATAAATGTAAATGACGATAATCATGATTAATAACTGTGATTATATGTATTTTATTCTATTTATGCACTCATTTAATTATTTCTTATACTTATTTAAAAAATACATACAAATATTTCAGATTTATATAAATAAATGTATATACAAGTTTTAATTTATTTTATTTTGCATTTAAATTACATACATATATATATATATATATATATATATATATAAACATTTTTCATTATATATTACATAATATATGGCATTAATCTCGCAATGTTTACCAATTAATTGGCTTTGCTGATATTGATAGATTACTACACAAGACCTGTATAATGTCAACACTGCATTTAATCGAATGCTTTCCTGAATGCACTGTCAGATTTTGGATTGAGCTATGCTAAAAATGGCGAACTGCTCAAATACATTCGAAAAATAGGCTCGTTTGATGAGACCTGCACGCGTTTCTACTCAGCTGAGATAGTTTGTGCTCTTGAGTACTTGCATCAGAAGGGCATCATCCACAGGTCAGTAGGTTTGTCTTCAAGGTGTCCGTATCAATCATTTTATTTGTTCCATTTTCTTTTTTTTATCGTGTGACGTTGAGTTATGTGTTATTGTGCTTTTGTTACAGGGATCTGAAGCCAGAGAATATTCTGCTCAGTGAGGAGATGCACATTCAAATAACAGACTTTGGCACAGCCAAACAACTGTCCTCTGACAGCAAACTGGGTAAAACACACATACACTGCATAACAATCGTCCTCTGACAGTGTAAACATTTATACAGAAGTATCCTCTTATGACAGTGCTTTTACTAAGTGATATTGTCATTCTGATGTCTCCCCTGCAGCAAGAGCAAACTCATTTGTTGGTACGGCTCAGTATGTCTCTCCTGAATTACTGACTGAGAAATCTGCCTGCAAGAGGTAAACACGGCTGATGAATATTTAATGGTGTGCAGTTGAAATGCTTTCATCAGTAATGAACCGGGCCTAATTCAGAGATGCTGTTTGTCACTGTGTTTATTTAGTGGTTTTTCTTCTGAATGCAGGTGACATTTTGTGCAATAACTAAGCAAGACCAAGAAAAGAGGTTTATTTGAGGGTTTGGCTAAAGATACTTATCCTAACTGTCTTATTTCTTGTTGCAGTTCGGATCTCTGGGCATTAGGCTGCATCATCTACCAGCTTGTTGCTGGTTTGCCGCCCTTCAGAGCTGGGTTAGTTACTTTTCAGATGTGTAAAACTGCATTTTGGTTTCTTATGGTGTGTTTACATACAGTGTTCATAAACAGCTAGATGAGCAGCATAGAATTAAAGTTGCAATTTTATTGTGCTAGTAACACTTTTAATAAGATTCCATTTGTTTGTTAGTTAATGCCTTATGAACTATCAATGACTAACAATAATTCAGGTAAATGGTAATTCAATCCTTTTGTTCGTTATTATTTTCATGATCGTGTTTAATTCAAGTGTCATTTAATTAATATAACTTATGTATGTAGTTAATAAATGCTTGTTTATTGTTGTTCATATTAGCTAATGCATTAATATTAACAAATGAAACCATGTTGTAAAGTGTTTTATTAGTGTGATAATATTTTGATAGTTGTGTCACTAATTGACTAGTTGGTTATTGGACGATCATAATCCATCCCTAACATCTACTTTGTCCATGTGATGAAGTGTATGCCTCCAGTCACTAATCATTGCTTTCTTTTAATCCATCACAGGAATGAGTATCTAATATTTCAGAAGATTATAAAACTCGAGTACGAGTTTCCTGAGAAATTTTTCCCCAAAGCTAAGGACCTTGTTGAACAACTTCTGGTCAGCCTTATTGAATTATAAATCTTTGTTGATAGTGTAGGTGTGGATCTGCTGTGCACTCATTGGTGTCTTGTTTTCACAGTCACTGGAGCAGTGCAAGCGGATTGGCTGTGAGGAGATGGGCGGCTACGGACCGCTGAAGTCCCACCCTTTCTTTGAGACAGTTGGCTGGGATGGTATCCATCTGCAAACTCCACCCAAACTAACGGCGTATCTGCCTGCCATGTCTGAGGATGATGAGGACTGCTATGGAAACGTGAGTCAACAGAAAATATGAAATGTAGATTGTTCCTCAGAAAATATGAAATTGGGATTATTCTTAATCTCATTTTCTCGTTCGTTTTCAGTATGATGATCTCCTGAGCCAGTTCAGTTGTATGCAGGTGGCACAGCCTGGCCACGCCCCTTTAGTTCCCTTCACAGGAGAGACAAGTCAACCTACATATAACCCCTCCCCTAGTGTGGATCAGTTTATACATATTCATGAGCTGGACAGTAATAGCATGGAGCTCGACCTACAATACAGCGAAGAGGAGAAACGCATCCTACTGGACAAGCAGAGTGCTGCAAACCCATGGTACACAAATACAGTCTTTTTATGTGACTTTCTATCCTTATATGCTTTCTGTAAGCATTCTGTCCTTTTGTTTTTAATAGGCACCAGTTTGTGGAGAATAACCTCATCTTAAAAATGGGCCCAGTGGACAAACGCAAAGTGAGTCACTGTTGGTAATCTGTTTGTTTGTAAGAGAATGTAATCAGCTAGATTTAGATCTAGTTCTTGATAGGGCTGTGCGATTAATCGAAATCGCGATTTGAGACGTTGCGATTTCCTAACGGCGCGAATCCCGCGTCACGGACGGGCTGTTAATGCTTGCTGCACTCACGCAGCCTGTCTCGTAATGCTCGTTTATACTCGCACCCGGCTCCGCAAGTCTCCTTTGCAATTTGATATTTTCCCCCAACTCGCACAGCCCTAGTTCTTGAACAAATGACTCTTATGATTTGGTTCTTTTTAGTGAATCAAAACCATACAGGATGACCAGTGTAATCCATCCAATTTGCAGATTCAATTCTCTCTCTCTCTCTCTTTTTCTTTTTTTTTCAATGAGTGAATCAGAACGGTGGGAGTATCGCATTTAATTTCCGAACAAATTATTGTTTTAGAGAGTTAAAACTATACAGCACCCTCAGTGTAGTCTGACCAATTCCTGAATGAATGACTGTTATGATTTGGTTGTTTTTAGTTAATCAAAATACTGCAGCCAATGCATTCCATCCAACTCCAGAATGAATGTCTTTCATGATTTGGTTCTTTTGAGTGAATCAAAACTACACAGCATGTCCAGTGTAGTCCATCCAATTCCCAAATTAATGACTCCTATTATTTGAGTTTTATTAGTAAAGCAGAACAACGAGTGTAGTCCAACCAGTTCCTAAATTAATGACTCTTTTGATTCAGTTCTTTGTAGTTAATCTAAACTATGCCTTCAGTGTATTCCATTCAATTTCCAAGTGAATGACTCTTATGGTTTGGTTCTTTTTAGTAAATTAAAAACATACAGCACGCATGCCCAGTGTAGTCCTATTGAATAACTCTTGATTCAGTTCTTTTTAGTGAATCAAATTCCCTAACGAATGACTCTAATGATTTGGTTCTTTTTAGTCAATCAAAACTGCACTCCGTTTAACTCCAGAATAAATTATTTCTTTTAAGTGAATCAAAACTATACAGCAGGAAATAACGATGGAACAACTAGATAGCGCAATTTCAAAGTTGAAAACTAATAAAGCTCCGGGCACAGATGGTTATCCGCCTGAATTTTATAAAACTTTCAGATCCCAAATAATACCCATTCTTGCTTAACTGCTTTAATTATATACTAAAAGGTGGGAAAATCCCACAGTCTTGGAAAGAATCAGTCATCTCAATCATCCCAAAGGAAGGAAAGGATGCAGATGATTGTAGCTCATATAGGCCGATATCAGTCTTAAATGTGGACTATAAATTATTTGCTTCTATCTTATCTAATAGATTGGAGGGCATTATTTCTGAGTTGGTGGATCTAGATCAAACTGGATTTATACAAAATAGACAGGCACAGGATAATTTAAAAGAAGATAATAAGAAGTTGGTATCGAAATTATATGGATATATACAAAGCAGTAAAAATCATACGTCAAATTATGTAAAACAAAAATGGGAGAAAGAATCAGACTCTCAAATAACAGAGGAAGACTGGAGAGATATCTGTGTAACAGACAAATACAACGAACTCAAGATCCTGGCGGGAGTTTGGATGGAAGATTTTAATAAGATTTTTTATAACTCCCAAATTAACAGCAATACGTACAAGTGAACAGAGTCAGGGCCTTTGTTGGAGGCAATGTGGAACCCCAATGGCTAATCATTTCCATATTTTCTGGGCATGTTCAAAAATACAACCTTACTGGCATGAAGTAGCAGCTGAAATTGGAAAAATAATAGGGGAGAAGTTGGACTTTTCATTCTTTACACTGTACCTAGGAAAAATACCTAAAACAGTTTCAGACAGCGATAAATACCTATTAAAAATACTTTTAGCAAGCAGTCGGAAAGCTATAACTCAGTTGCAGGTTGACCCTCCAACATGAGATCAGTGGATGGGAATTGTAAACTAAATATTCTGTATGGAGAGACTTACATTTACTCTTAGACATAATTTGGACAAATGTATTAAGTATTGGGATAAATGGATTGTGTACAAATACCATTGAGGATAAGTGTGATAAATTACTCCAAAGAGTGTATGGAAATTGTATTGTCTTGACTTTGTAATACCCATGATGACCTTTTGTTCCTTGTTTTCAATAAAAATAAAAGTAAAAAACAAAAAAACTATACAGCAAACCAGTGTAGTCCATTCAGTTCCTGATTCTTAAGATTTGGTTCCTTTTAGTCAATTATGATCATCCTGAGTGGTTTTAGTGTTCTATTCAGTTCCTGACTCTTATGAATTTATTTGTTTTAGTGAATCAAAACTATACAGAACAACCAATGTAGTTTCACCAGTTCCTGAAAGAATCACTTTTACAACTTGGTACTCTTTAGTAAATAAAAAAACATGGGACAAGAGTTTTCTATTTGAATTAAAACCACACCGCATGATCATAGTATTCCACCCAGTTCCCCAACGAATGACTCGTATGATTTGGATATTTTTAGCGAATCAAATCACACAGCACGACCAGTGTAGTCTAATTCCCAACTCTTATGAACTGGCACTTTTCAGTTAATCGAATACTGTTGGAACACTATTGATCAATCAGCATCCAGGACCAGAACTATCAGTTTTATCAGCTTACTTTAGTAAAAGACTTGATGTTTTTTGTGTTTCATAATGTTTCCTTTTGTGTACATGTGTAGGGTCTGTTTGCACGGCGGAGGCAGTTGCTACTGACTGAGGGTCCTCACTTGTACTATGTGGATCCGGTCAATAAAGTTCTGAAAGGGGAGATTCCTTGGTCACCTGAACTACGGCCTGAAGCGAAGAACTTTAAAACCTTCTTTGTTCACACGGTAGCCGCAATCCCAATTATCTTCTCATACCACGTTTGCATGTTTTAAACCAGATATTTAACGACCACGCTTTGTTCCCTTAGCCAAACCGGACGTACTATCTAATGGACCCAAGCGGCAACGCTGACAAATGGTGCAAGAAAATCCAGGAAGTTTGGAGGAAGTTCTACCACAAACACCAGAGCCCCAGCCTATAGGACTGCAGTGCTCCCCCTTTGGCCACACCCCCCACAGCCATCCAACCAATCACAGAACAGGGACACGCCCCTGTAGAGACATCTCTCTCCAGCTATATATTGTCTTTCTGTCTCTTCATATATCAGTCCCGTCACTCCCAGGTACCTTCTCTGTTCGGATTCAGTTGCTTCGCGCGCCGAGGGTGGAGTCTTTACAACCAAAAGCAGCAAGGCCGTAGTCAGCATGTCGTGCAGGCAAGCCATAGAAAACCACACGTTTAGACGTTTACGCAAGTCTTTCCATCGATTTCAAGCGAAGCTGGTAACGAACACTCAAAATCGTGCAATCTCCACCTGTCTGTTGCGAAACAAGCGCACATGTTCTGTTCTTTTCTCGCTCGACGCTCACACACGCTCGGCTCTTTACTTTTTCAGATATCTAAATGGGAGTGTGTTGCTTTAGTCTGCGTTTAGAGTTAAGGCGGGTCCTTTTACCCTTATTGGCTGCAGTAGCTGGTCTTGCTGATTCCGATTCGAGGATGTGGTGTCGAACGTCTCCTCAGCATGTTCACGTTACCTTCAAATCGCACCGGGAGACAGCACCACACCGCCACAAAAGCCACATGGGTAATGTGGTTTGAGAGGGTAATTCGTCACCCCTTCGGCCCCGACTGAGTTTAGCTGTTTTCCTTTAAAGCGCTTGCATTGTGACGGTATGCGTTGCTGATTGGAGGCTTGTGACGGAGGGGCAATCTGATCGTGTGTGTGCGTGAGTGTGTGTTTGGCTCCTCTCATTTGGCCGTTTTTAACAGGAAGTTTGTGGAGTGAGTGAGACGACAGACTGAGTGTGTGCGTGCGTGCGTGTCTTCCTGATCGGTAACAGATGACTGTGATGTACAGTTGATGTAATATTGCAAATGGGAGGTGATTAAAGAGGTGACTCTAGGATCCAGGTTTTGTATTTTTATTCTTGTATAAGGTTATTGGGCCACTCCGTTCTGGCCTGGCTTCTGTGTTATTTAAATTCTAATATATGAAAGCATATTTGGATTGTAGTCATGTTCCAGGGCCTTGCTGTGTATGTATTGAATATGTAAAGCCTTTGAATGTGAAGAATTATTGTAAACTATGATATTTTACTGCTTTTGTTTTCTTACTATATCATATACATTTTCTATTTGCGCAATGATTGGCTCATTTCTGATAATTTAATGCCTGTGTGCGCACGGCCCCGCTTGTCTGTGTGTGTGCGCGTGAGTGTGTGTCTGTGTGTGTGATACGGTGTGTGTGTGTCTGTGTCTGTGTGTGTGTGTGTGTGTGTGTGTGTTGGGCCCTTGTAAGCAATGTGTGTATTCTTCTTGTCGGCCTTTTGCGCTTGGCAAAACCTAGAACTGAAATAAAGCATGTAGGGTTTTAGGCCAACACACACATCTGTTTTTCTCCATCTGTTTGAACAGTTGTCTTTTTATTTTGTAAATATAGTATTTCTGTTATTTCGTTATTTTATTATTTGTTTTTCCCCTGATAGTCAAAAGAAAAATTATTTCTTGCATGAAGAAAAATGAAGCAATTTTATTTTTTTATAATATTAATGTAACATTAAAACATTTTAAATAAATATACAAAATACATACATATATACACATTTATAGTTATATGTATTATTTACAAATAGGGAAATCAATTAGACCCACATAAGATATGAATTTACCGCCCTCTATAGTAAACATACGGAATTTCACATTTGTTCGTGCAGCTTCCAGACCAATATATATGGGCTTTGGGCATTTGCGAATCAAAGGCATCGTATGATCAAGAAAAAAGGCTGTATAGACAGGCTGCTCACGCGGGTTCAAATCCAGATATTCTTTTTGAAATCTGCGGTATTGATAAATCAGAATCTTTGTGTCGAATCGGTTCGTTCGGACGATTCGCTTCAACCTAGTCACAACCGCGTAAGAATACTTTGCGCTTTATTCTACGTTCATTTTGTGTTAAAACTGCTATTTTTCACCGTTTTCACTATTAGGTTTCATAAGTTACTTTGTTGATGTTTATTGTACTAACATTACTGCTGACAGAAATATTTTTAATAACGGCGTTCTTTTTTAATATTATAAATTATCTTTATTTTAATAATGTTTATAATTAAATTAGTTATTTTCATTATAATTAATTATACTGTTCCCGTCTAACAATTTTACTGCTAAACTATTTTTTTGTTACAGGTGAGTGATTCCCGAACACTTTGCTAAAAGCGCTTCGGTCGAATCATTTAAAAAAGTATCGATTCAACAGAATGATTCGTTTTCGAATCTCTAGAAATTCGATCGCAAAACGCTACAGTGGGTCTAGATGTCGCAAATAACAACAGCCCGTGGCTTTTCAGTGTCTTGAGCCTAAAAACAAAAGTGAGGGGTGTTTCTCTGCGCCGTCTGTTGGCCACTGGAGAGGCGCGCGGTCACCGTTACGCATTTCAGCTGAACACCGAGCGCAGGATGGCCGAGACTCACGGCGAGATCAGCGGCCACGTCTGCCGGCGACCGGCTCCGGTACAGACCTTTAACCACAGATCCTCTAAGTGGGTCCGTTTGAACGTCGGTGGCACGTATTTTCTGACCACCAGACAGACGCTCTGCCGGGATCCCAAATCGTTCCTGTTCCGTCTGTGCCAAACGGAGCCAGACCTCGATTCTGATAAGGTAACTACAGTTTGATTTATTTCATTTAGAGACCATTTCGCTAGTTCTACTGTGGTGGATAACATAGCCTAATATGTTAGACAGACCATTTATTTATTTATTTATTTAATGTACAAGTAATTTATAAAGTATGGCTGGGAAAAGTAGGTTAGAGAGTGCAGAAGTCTGAAAGCCTCTGTAAAACCTATTTCATTTTAAGTTTAAATAATATTATAATACTACTGACATTATTTAGGCAAGTTGATTGTGAAAATATTATGTAATTTTATTTATACAAACCTATTGTTAGCCAATGTGAGATACTGTTATAACTCATATATGAACATTAATAGGAAAGTGCATCTACAGATCATCATTTCTAAACAATGTAAAGAAGCTGTGATGTAAACAAAACCAAAGATGAAAGCTGTACATAAATAGTTTTTTTTAAAAATACTAACAGACCATTTATTTCATTATTATTATTATTCACAAGACAAAAGATCTCTTCTCAATTTTGAGGAGTTTCTTTAAAATGGGTCATGGGTATTTGGCTTCATAAGTTCATAATGGCTTATATTGTTGTATAGAGTTATTTGTATTGTTTCTATGGTAGTTTGGGGCTTGTCCAGATGGTTGTTTTCCTGTCGGATGGACACGAACAAGCACACTTTTACCGTCCGCTCTGCCACTCCACTCCACTCCGCTCCCAGTCCCAGAACAAGGTCTCTTCTGTTTTGCTCTGAGTGCTCATGGCTGGGAAGACATGCGGTGGATGGTGGCACCTTGTTTGTCTGTGGCATCCTGGGGTGGCCTTGCGATGACATCATCAGCACATCTGCCCCAGTTCTGCCTTGTAATCTGGACACAATCCCGCTTATGATGCCTGAGCTGTGTCGGAGATCAGGGTGGAAAGGTTACGCTGCACGGGTCGGATCAGGCAAAGATCACTGGCGGAGGTTTCAAGTGAAGGCTTCTGATGTCTTAAATTGTTCCCAAAAATATTAGAATCTGTTTTGAATCTGAATTTTGCTGCCAAAAAAACACTGCACTGTAAAGAAATTGCTAAATAACCTAAAAATGTGCATTATGTGCACTGAGAAAAATCTGGTGTAAATCAATTTTCACTCAGAAATTGCTAGTAAATTTCCCAATAAATTACAAGTTAATGCACTAAATTAATTGTGAAATTTTCAAGTAGAAAAACTGAAATAGTATTTTCTCTGTTTTATTTTCAGTTTTAAAAAATCGTTTTTTACAATGTGGTTACAGCTAAATTAATCGGTAAAAAAAATAGTAGTAGAAGTAATAGTATTATTTAATATGACAGACTTCAGTATGAATCAGCCTGACTACACCAGCTCCACAAAATTGCAGTTTTTCAGTCTAAAATCAAGTGACAACTTATGGTTGTAAATTCTTTGTTCTTTATCCAACCACTTTGAATCGGAAAACTGATCAAATATATCAAACATTTTATTTCAAAATATTTTTAAAATTGAATACTGAGTAGGAAACAGCATTATTGTGACATGTTGAATGGATGAAATACATATTTTGTAATATAAAAATGAAATAATTGTCTGTAGTCTACATGATTATTAAATATGGCCTATTATTTGAATTTACATTAAAGCTTAAGTGATATTCAAAGTGTTTTGGATTTTTTTCTAATGTTATAAACAGGTTTAAAAACCACTTTAAATCAGAAACTGATAAAATACATCAAAAACTTTTAAAAAGTATAAAAAAATTAAAACTGAGATGAAATAAAGATGATGTAATATAAGATAACTTCCTAAACTCTATGAAATCTTACTGCCTAATAATAGAATTTATCATTTTTTGTTAAAATACTTTATCTTAGAAATGATCTCATAATAATATCCAGAGATAATTATGAATTAAATATTTGTATTTTGATTCTTTTGTAAAAGTAAAAGTATGCACCGACCAGACCAGATTATTGTCTCCACCAATGGCGTTGGCTTGGGGGCGGGGCCACATGTTAGTTCAACCAATGCCAGATAGGGGCGGGGCAGTGTTTGGGAAACTTGTTTGAAACAGTAATTATTTTTGTGTTATATTGTTTGGATTTAGAAGGCGACACACCTTACGCACTTCCTCTTTAAACCTTGTCATATAATGATTAGTTAAAGTGCACATTTGTGATATCATTTTACTGTAGCAAAAATAAAATCATTCTGTCATTTGCACAGCGCATGTCACATTGTTTCGGGCTCGTGCAGCTCCGGCTGTCTCTCCTCCTCTCATCTCTCAAATCTCAGGCGGTAATCTCAAAATAACCCTAATCCAGAATAATCCTGCTCTCTAGGGGCTTTAACCCTGTAAAGAGCAGGAGTCTCTAAGGCTCTGGGAAATCACTCCACGCCGTTTGTGCCCCAGTTTTGATAAAAGGGTGATTTCAGACTCACACACTGTTCCAGGTTTGGTTTGAATCGTCCTGGTTGAAGGCCGTGCATTTATTTTTTATGACTGTGGCCTGCGTGCCATTACAGACAGATGCCGAGTCCAATAAGCGCACTTACACGCGCACAACACATTAATGTTTAAACTCACTTTCCTCTAATACTTCTCTTCACTCGCACGCTATACTGAAATAAAAACACGCTGTTTTTGGAATAATAGCGAGAACTTGATTTTCACTTATATGTTTGTATGATATCCAAGGTACACATTTCTAGTAATTGTGCAGTTAATTCTCATATTGTATTTTCAGAATGTTTTGGAATATTTGTCCTCGCGCCAAATTTGTCACTACCGAAACACAGTAATAATAATTTCATTAGAAGGGTTATATTGACCTATTAAGATTTTGCATGCATCTACATTGTAAATATATAATTTTTGCTATTTTATAAATTTTTTTCCAGAGGTAAATCAATAAAAATTACATTTTTAACAATATTTCAAATGTAATTAATGAGATTTGTTGTATTTTAAATCTTATTTTTCTTTGTAAAAGGCAAAAAGTTGATCATACCGATTTCAAAGTTAAGGATTCATTAGTCTGAAATATACATTGAACCAAAAACTATCATAACATCTTAGCTGATAATTCAGTTTTGACAAAACATCCCATGTTTCGGTAGTGACTGCACATTTTCGGTAGTGACAGTAATGCTTTGATAGCGATCACATCACATTACAGAATTTTAACTCACATACTAAGATACTACTAAAACATACTAAAATACAAAAAAACTGCATACCTGTACTAAAATTTTATTTCCTCCAAATATGAGGATTATGTGTTCCCTTTTGTCACTACCGAAACAATTATGACATGTTTCGATTGTGACTGTTTCAGTAGTGCCAATTTAATGGGATAATACCAACAAAAAAAACAAAGATGTCGCTACCGAAACTCTACAAATTGTTTCAGTAGTGACTGTTTTGGTAGTGACAATTTTAGATACTTTTGAACCTAGCTCAAAGATGCTAATCAGCACATGGTTAGCTAGCACAGTTCTGAACAGTTGTACAATTATAAAAACTAAATGTTAGGGAATAACTCCCAAAAGGTGTGCTTAATTGCAGAAAAAAGGTGTTCGGTAGTGACGTTCCTTAAAGTTACACATAGATTTTCAGACTTTTGAAAACAGTTTACCTCAAAATGAAGAGACCTATCTATTGACACCTTGTAGCTATGAGAGAGGGGGACACAGGAATATATATTTCCAGATCATAATTGTAGGGGTGTAGTAAAAATCAGTTTCGGCCAATGGTCTAAAACATAGACTGTTTTGGTAGTGACCTGAAAAATGTGGAACAGTTTTTTACACAAATTTTCATAATTTACAAAGAAAATATAATATATATATAGATTTGAATATTTAAATGCTTTATGAATGTTTTTTGATTGTGGGACAGCAGTTTGGACCAAGTCTGTAGAATGGCCCATATGTATATATAAAACGTTGTCTTTCTCTGTCTGTTGATTTCTACTGTAGGATGAGTCCGGGGCGTATTTGATTGATAGGGATCCCATGTATTTCGGGCCTGTGCTGAATTACCTGAGACATGGGAAGCTGGTCCTCGACAAGAACCTGACGGAGGAGGGTACGGCACACATCCACAGTCAAACTGACACGACTGAGACTGCGATTGCTGCTGTGTAGCTTTCATTCTGTTTGCGTGTGTGTGTGTGTGTGTGTGTGTGTGTGTGTGTGTTGGTGTCTCAGGAGCTCTTGAAGAGGCCGAGTTTTACAACATCACATCATTAATAAAACTCATCAAAGAAAAGATCAGTGAAAGAGAAGCCAAGACGACAGACGTAAGAAAGCAGGAACACGCAATTCACTCTGACACTTACACTGAAATCCTTTAAGATTTATTTATAGATCCTTTTGTCAAAACAGACTTTAAACTGAGATATGCTACTGTAGGCGATTCACAGTGTTATTTTTAGTATAATTTTAATACTTATTTTAGTCTGGTTTTCAGTGATTTTATTAAGTGCTTTTGACATTTTTATTTTTTTGTAGGAATGTTGCTATTTATGTTTAATTTATTTGTACTTTTTTAAGTTCAGTTTTAGTATTTATTTCCATTTATCAATTTTAGTGCTTCAACCTAAACTTATTTCAGGTCATTACCAACATTTCTAAATTTTTATCTAATATTTTCTCCATCTAATATTTATATTTTATTTTATTTCAGTGAACGAAAATGTATTTAATAGTTTTAGTTTTAGTTAACGATTAAAACCCAGGTGAATCATAAACTACATTACACATAAAATTACATTTAACTCAAAATATTCAATATACAGAGGTCTTGGATAATATTTAAAACCTTAAGACACTTAAAAATTTATAATGGACTTAAAAATGTAGGAATGTTATATGAATAAACATATAACATTATATTAAAAAGAGCTAGCACAAGCATCAATCAATCAATCTATCAATCTATCTATCTATCTGTCTGTCTGTCTGTCTGTCTGTCTGTCTATCTATCTAATCTAGATATATTGTTCAAAATGAAGATGAAAATGATTGTGACACTTTGTGGTTGTCAAAAGTCCGTTAAACTCATCTATAGTTAATGTGATGAGCTACATCTGTGGAAATAAAGTTTCATTCAGGCATAAACAGGCAGAATGGCACACATGGCACACATATAAATTAAATTCATTTATATTTAAATGACATGTTCTTTATTTACATGTAGCGTGTAAATGAAAGACAGATGCTTTACATATTTCACCATCCTTGTCTCTGTTTTCAGTCGCCGGTCAAGCATGTTTACAGAGTGTTGCAGTGTCAAGAGGAAGAACTTACTCAGATGGTCTCGACCATGTCAGACGGATGGAAGTTTGAGCAAGTAAATCGAACCCGGCTTTAGTTCATCTGATCATTCCAGCTCCACAACAATCAGAATCGCTCCCGCCGGTTCAGCTGACCTGCGGTGTGTGATGCAGGCCCTGCCTTACGCTCTGATTGGTTGTTGCAGCTTATCAGTGTAGGTTATGGGCGGGCCCAGAAGTCAGAGTTTTTCCTGATTGTGTCTCGAGAGGTGAAGGGGGAGGAGTCAAGCCAAACTCACCCCGCCCACAGTGGAGAGGTGTGTCCAACGATCCCCCGTCCTCCCACTAACCACTGCATGCTGATTTTCATTGCAATGGTCACAGTGAATGCTGTCGCCTGCGTGGATGTTGGTGATTCACACATGTTCTGCATGTTTATAATTGTGTTCACATGTTTTTAACAAGGGCCGAGTCTTTGCATTCAATTGCATTCCCGAGCATGTTGACAATTTATGTGCACCCTATTGTATTTTTGTTAAAGGGATTGTTCACCTAAAATGACCATTTCAAAACCCTTTGTTATGTACTTCATTGTTAAGATATTTTGCACAATTTTCACATGGTTCCTGTGCAATGAAAGTGAATGGCAACCAATACAGTCAAGCTTCAAAATGAGGGAAAAAAGTAGAAAAAAGTGTGAAATCGCAATTAAATTAGAATCACAAATAGCTCTACAATCACATTCTTGTTAATATTTAAAATATGCCAAATTGTTTGTTTCCATGACCAGTTGTCACTGAAGTCAAACCTGAGTTAAGGCAGGGGAAATGTTTCCAGTGACGCACAATCATCAGCATTTTAAGGTGGACTGTCGCTTTAAAAGAATAGTTCACCCCAAAATGTACTAAACATGTACACTGGTCATCCAAGAAGTAGATGAGTTTGTTTATTCATCAGAACAGATTTGTAGAAATGTAGCATTTCATCACTTGCTCACCAATGGATGTTCAGCAGTGAATGGGTGCCGTCAGAATGAGAGTCCAAACAGCTGATAAAAACATTACAATAATCCACTCCACAACATTCCATCAATTATTGTGAAGCAGAAAGCTGCATGTTTGTAAGAAACAAATTCAAGACACTTTTAACTTTAAACGTTGACTTGAACTTTTTCTGGCTAAATAAAGGAGTCCATACGCTTCCTCCAGTGAAAAAGGCCATCCCCTGTTATTCTCTCACATCAAAATCCACCCACATATTGTTTAGACTGTTTTGGACTGTTTTCCCTTGTAAATGGTGCTTGCATATTTCTCTCCTGATTCAGACGAGATTACCTTTTCACCGGAGAAAGCAATATTATGTATAGAAGATTCATATTTTAGTTAGAAGCAACTGTCTAAACTTAATGATAGATTTGTTTCAGACAAACATGCAGCTTTTCATTTCACAAGACATTAACTGATGGACTGGAGTCATGTGGATTACTTGTGGATTATTGTGATGTTTTTATCAGCTGTTTGGACTCTCATTCTGACGGCACCCATTCACTGCAGAGCATCCATTGGTGTGTGAAATGACAAATTTTTCCAAATCTGTTCTGATGAGGAAACAAACTCATCTACGTCTTGGATGGATTGAGGGTAAGTAAGCATTCAGTAGATTTTCATTTTTGGGTGAACTATTCCTTTAACCATCTATAGTCACTCACTGAGAACAGTTGCTAAACTCTGTCTGTTTCTCTCAATTTTCTCTCTCATTCATGTTTTGTGTAGTTGGTCAATATCGGATCCTCCTATAACTATGGTAATGAAGATCAGGCGGAGTTCTTGTGTGTTGTTTCTAAGGAACTGCACAACCAATCATACAGCAGCTACACTCAACCCAGTGAGAAAGCCAAGGTAAGCGGCATGTGTGTGTACTAGCATACTACATACTACCGTTCAAAATTCTGGGCATCAGTAAAATGTTTGCTAAAGAAATTAATACTTTTATTTAGCAAAGTCATGTTAAATTGATCAAAGTGACAGTAAAATACATTCATAATGTTACAATTTTTTTCTATTTCCAATAAATGCTGTTCTTTTGAAGTTTCCATTTATCAAAGAATATTTAAAAAAAAAGTGTATCACAGTTTCCATAAAAATATGAAGCAGCGCTACTGTTTTCAACATTGATAATAATCAGAAATGTTTCTTGAGCAGCAAATCAGCATATTAGAATGATTTCTGAAGATCATGTGACACTGAAGACTGGAGTAATGATGCTGAAAATTCAGCTTTGCATCACAGCAATAAATTACATTTTACAACATATTCAAATAGAAAACAGTCATTTTAAATTGTAATACTATTTCACAATATTACTGAATTTAGTGTATTTTTTATCAAATAAATGCAGCTTTGGTGAGCAGAAGACCCATTTAAAAGTCTGTAGTGTACATACTAGAATTATTCAGCAATAGTATGCATAGTATGTTATTCAAAATATGGCTGCTGTGTTTTAGGGTATTGGTGACAGTAGATTAGTGCAGATTAGTAATCTTTTGTGGTATTATGTAAATCTTCTGCTGTTTTCCCTCAGATTCTACAGGAACGTGGTTCTAGAATATGATCATCTAGAGCTCCTGCGTTTTGAGACACATCAGCTCTTTCTAGAACATTCCATGAGCTTGTTCACTGGACACCTGACGCACGTGAAGAGCATGTCCACTGCAATCCAGTCTGTATGGTGCTTGTTTGTTTTGATCTTCATGGATTCAGAGACAGGATCTGGAGAGCTGGACCAATGTCAATCTCAGGGAACAAAAGGAAATGGACAGGTCACTGAATCACTGCCCAACTTTTTGGTTTGTCTCCCTTTTGCTTTAATCAATAACATGAACAAAACCTGATGGTCATGTACTCCTGCATGATTTGCAATGTTTCAAAGAGCATCTTGAGCTTCAATGGAAGCAGGAAAATCTGAGCATCTGTACAAAGAGTCACATGATCAATGTCATTTGATTAGACACAGATATAGTACGGTCTTTATTTAACACTGCTTCAAAAGAGAAATTATTTTAACTCTTTTTGTAAAGGTTTAAAAAAAAAATCCCTTTTTGTGGTCTCAGACTTTTGGACCCTACTGTCCTATGATTTATATATGCAACAAAAGTGATTTTGAAAATCAGTCAAAAATTTGGCAATAGCACCATGTTTGAGCACACATTTAAATGCAAGATTTTAGTGCTGAGAAATATTTCTTGGTGTTGAGATTTTAGCTACACTACCATTCAAAAGTCTGGGGTTGGTAAGATTTTTAAATATTTTTGTATAAGTATAGTCTCTGCATTAATTTGATCAAAATGCAGTAAAAGCAGTAATATGGTGAAATTTTATTACAATTAACTGTCACATGATCCTTCAGAAACCATTCTAATATGCTGATTTGTTCAGTTTGATAAATAGAAAGTTTAAAACAGCATTTAATTGAGATAGAAATATTTTATAACATTAGAAATGTCTTTACTGTTGCTTTTGATCAATTTAATGTGTCCTTGCTGAATAAAAATATTTTCTTGAAAAAAAAAAATCTTACTGAGCCCAAACTTTTGAATGATTTTTTACTCCTTTTAATGTGAAAATTCTCGCTTTTGCACTACTGCTATTATTATTATTATCCAGCCAATATTTCAGAGGTATCGGTGAACTGCTGTTAAAGGGGTCCTATGATGTTGCTAAAAAAGAACATTATTTTGTGTATTTGGTGTAATGAAATGTGTTTATGCGGTTTAAGGTTAAAAAAAAAAATTGAAATCGCATCATATGACCCCTTTAAGAAATGTGTTAGTGTATATTATTACTGAATACTTGGCTGGACCTTAAAGGAAAGGAGCTTTTCTGTCTTGTCAGCCAAGAGGAGAGACAGGATATGTGAAGCATTTAAATGACACTTTGCCTGTCCTGATCTTGCACATTTTGGTATATACTATATATCCTATAAGGTAGCAGCGTATGCATTTGTATGACTTTTGAAAATGCTAACATGTAAACCTGTTCTGCAAAATCACGTCACTGTAAAATTCAAGTAGTTGAATGTAGCGACACACATCCACACACTTTTAAAATATATAAGCAATTTCAACAAATAGTCACATGTCTGTGTGCTTTTTACTGCCATTTTGGAAAAAAATAAAAAATAAAGCTATATATTAAAAATAAAATAACTTTCAAATTTGAATTAGCAATGTTGCTTTAGCAACTAACTGAACATAAGCTGAAGCACTAAAATTACTCAAACTAAAACGGAAATAAAAATAAAGCTAAATAGAAATATTAACAACTAATAAAAAGGACAAGAATTTAGCAAAATGCCTAAAACTGAAATGAAATAAAAATAAAAGCTAATTCAAAATATTAACAAATAGTATAATAGCATATAAATAATACTGAAATAACACTGATTGGAAATTCATGAGGCCAATATATTTACATACATTAGGCGTTTTCTCTCATTTCATTTAAAATATTCTAGAATTAATCAAGCTCACTCAATTCTACATTCACAGCTCCACCGTGTGGTGATAAAAAATCAGTTTACAAAAGTAAATAAATTAAAAATAAATACATAAAAATGTTGTAACCAAACAGTTGCTGGTCCCTATTGATTCCATAGTATGGGAAAAAAATAACATAGAAGTCAATAGGAACTAAGGTATATTTTTATAACTGGAAAGCTGTATAAACGAAACCATGAAAATTAGGCCTCACTTATGGTTTACACTGTATGTTCACTTCAGCAAACTCTGTGAAGAAAGCAATCAAAGCACAACCTGCACCTGTCTCCGAGCGGTACAAAGATATTTCTACAGAACATTCATACATGTCTGGAACAACTTGAGGGTAAATTAAAAAGGACAGAGTTTTTATTTTTGGGTGAACTATCCCTTTAATATTAGCAGAAAACGTCATTTGACTTTCTTTGAAAGCTCAAGGACTCTATTTATATTCTCCATTTTATTCCTGTGGCTTTTTGAACATCCAGGACAAAACAACTACTTTATTACGTTTTTATTTATTTATTTATTTATTTTATATTTATGGTTAGTAAACCTGCCGATTTCTTTGAAAGTGTATACAGTTAATATAATATATTCGGCATTTTATTTATGAATTTATACATTTGCCCTGATGGATGGATGGATGGATGGATAGATAGATAGACTGATAGATGGATGGATGGATGGATAGATAGATGGATAGATGGATGGATGGATTTTTTTTATTCTGGTACTGTACCTTTAAATGTTAGCCGTCTAAAGGAATGCCTGCCCTAAATTGTTTCCACCGGGGTAAAAATACAACGTCTAATTTTCCTAAACACATGGCGCCTGTATGTCAACGCTAAAATATTTAAACAATTCTATCTGTTGAACGGACAGCATTCGCGTCATCTCGACCGACACAGAATTTTCCTGCAGGCGATCTGCGCGTCGTGCCGTGGGTCCTGATTAGACTGCTTCAGAACCGAATGTGTTTTCGCGAGGGAAACTTCACAGCTTTGGTTCCGAGTCCAACACGATTCGAATACGCGGGCCCAGAAGTCGAATAACACTGGGATTCACAAGGTAAGGCGGTTCTGTCGGTACGGTCGATGTATTATTGTGTTTTTGCTGGCCGGTAGACGCTCGCATCGGTTTTGTTTGGCATGGTTGCTGTGTGAACGCGAGCTCGCGTCAAAGGAAGTCGAGTTTCTTTGTCCCGCGCGCTCTTGAACAGCGTTCCAGCGCTCGACTCCATATTTATTGACATTTTATGAAGTCATAATGTTAAGTCTAAACTTTCCTTGATTATGGAGTCATAACGTGGAGTTAAAATTCCATTATGTCATAGTGTAGGACGAACTTCTATTATGATGCCATTATGAGGACTTAACCTGAGATGTGACTGCTTAATCAAGCTTGTAAACTTAATATTATGACATAATCTATCATACAATATAATCTGTAGTTAACAACCTTTATTATATCGTCGTAATAGCAAGTTAACAACCTCAGTTTTGATTGTGGTGTAATGAAAATTTGCTTAAGTGCATAGTGTGACGTCAAATCTTGATTATGTCATACTGTGGATTTCATAACATTTAAGAAATCTTGATTATGATAAACCAAATAAAGTATATAAATTAAGTTAATTTTATTTTTTTTCCCAGAAATGCTAGTTGTTGTTATTGAATTGGACTAAAACAGCCTGGCTTTTCTCACAACTTCTCTATTATTATTTTACTTACTTTATTTACTTTTTCTTTTTTGGGAATACTAATCCATAATTAGTTACTCCTGTTGTGTTCCCAGTCAAAAATTAACAACCTACAAAAAAAAGTTTACCCTGAAGCTACCATATTAGAATGATTCACTTATTAACTCATGATGAACTATAACGATTTAGTTTACATGATTTTATATTCACCAAAATGTGTGTGAAGTTTTATTACTGGTAAAAAATTAAAAAAAAATCTTTGAATATTCATTTTGCCTGGCTGCTAAAAATTGCTTTGGCATGCAAAAAAAAAACAACACAATTAGTTTAAAAATCCTTAGAACTTTTCTCAAGTGAATCTGTCACAGGCAGGTTTATATGATGGGTACTATAAATATTCTAAATATTAAATATTCTATAAATGATCTACAAATATTCCATAATATAAATCTTTTATAAGAACTACAAATATTCTAGTTTCTAAATATATTGCACTTGCTTTCTCGTTTATTTATTTAGCATATACTCAGATAAATGTGCATTTCTCCATAGGTTCAGTGGTCATGTCTGGCATTGCTCTGAGTCGACTTGCGCAAGAGCGCAAAGCATGGCGGAAAGACCATCCATTCGTGAGTAACCCTTATTTTTTTTTATTAAATTGACTTGCAGTCCACACAACAATCAGTGTAATCCCATGCACATCTGTTCACTTCTGGATATATACTACAAAATAAACCTTTGTTTTATTATGAACCCTGTAACACATGAGCATTGTATCCTCTGGTGCTCACTTAGTGCTTTTGTCTCGGCCAAATGTCCCCAGGGCTTTGTTGCTGTGCCGACGAAAAACCCTGACGGTACCATGAATCTTATGAACTGGGAATGTGCTATTCCAGGAAAGAAGGGGGTAAGACGGCTCCTTTAAGCTTTAATTCGATTAATCCGCTGTAGCATCATGTGAGATCTCTCTCCATCTCTCTCTAGACTCCATGGGAAGGAGGTCTGTTTAAGTTAAGGATGCTGTTTAAAGATGACTACCCCTCATCACCCCCAAAATGTGAGTTTTGCACAAACATATCCAGTCCTTGCTGCCTGGATCACACCTCACGAATGCTTGCTTCTTTTCCGAAGGTAAATTTGAGCCTCCGCTGTTCCATCCGAATGTGTATCCTTCAGGAACAGTGTGTCTTTCCATCCTAGAGGAGGATAAAGACTGGAGACCTGCCATTACCATTAAACAGGTCCATTGAAAGTCTAGTCGGTTCTATTCTAGTGCTTTGTGTTCTACAGTGCTCTTTTATAAAAGCTCATCTTGCTGTTTTTCTTCCTTCAGATCCTGTTAGGGATTCAGGAGTTGCTAAATGAACCGAACATACAGGATCCGGCTCAGGCAGAGGCGTACACTATATACTGGTATGATAAGCTCAAGCTAAGAGTTATAGAACATAAGTGTTGCGTAGTTCCAAATTTGAGATTTCCAATGGACCACTTGTGAGGTTCTATTTTAAGATAAAATAGAACCTCACAAGTGGTCAATTTGAAATGCTTCTCACAGAAATAGCACTCATAATGTCAGCCGTATGAGAAACACACACAAGAAAGTGCAGGTTAGCATGTTGCTAAGATAACAATATGGTAAGCACAAGGATGCACATAAAAATGTTGGGATTCCATAACAAAAAAATAGAATATTAAACCCCATTTCCACCACTTGAGTTAATATGAAAAATATTATATTGGTTAAATATCATAATTTCTGCTTTTATGTCTACTTTGTGTCGAACGTAGAATTTAGCAGTCATCTTGAGATTAAAAAGTACAAATTATGCAACAGTCAAATTTGATAGAAGGTCATTGAGTTTTTTTTTTTTCTCTTTTGTTTATAATTACCTTGTGTCATAATTATGCTATTTAATTTAATTTTGACTTTTTATGTCTTAATTACAACTTTGTCACATTTGACTTTTTTTTTTTTTTTTTTTTTACGATTTATTTTTAGCGTTTTATGCCTTTTATTTAGATAGGACAGTAGGTCGACAGGAAGTGAAGTGGGTGAGAGAGAGAGGGGGTGGGATCGGGAAAGGTCCACGAGCCGGGACTCGAACTCGGGACGCCCGAAGCGCAAAGGAGCTACATGTCGGCGCGCTGCCCACGAGGCCATCGGCGCTGACCACATTTGACTTTTTAATCATAATCTTTACTTTTTATATTGTAATTTTGACTATTACTTTTGACTTTTTTTATCTCAAAATTATGGATTAGTATGTCAAAATTTGGTCTTTTTATATAATAACATTTAGTTTTATCTCAATTATGAACCTTTATCTCAAAATTTACTCTCAGTTTTGACTTATAATTGTTTTTATCTAAGAGTTTTTATCTTAATTGTGACTCTCATAAGTATAGATTAGTATGTCATCATAATTGTCTTTTTATATCATTTTTAATTTTATTTGAATTATGAATCTTTATCATAATCAACTCAATTTTTACTTAAATCATAATTTTGAGTTTTTAATCTAAATTATGACTCGATGTCATAATTGTGGATTAGTATCTCATAATTTTGGCCTTTTTACTTTTTATCTCATAATTTAACTCATAATCGACTGTCGATTTTAATGTCATAATTAGGACTTTCAATTATTGACTTTGGGAGATGGGATACTAAGTAATTATGATATAAAAAGACAAAATGATGATATACTTTTATCTCTAAATTTAGATCTATGACGTAATTGATTTACTAAAGCATATTTTTTCAAAATGTGGAGGAAATGGACTTGCATCTTTTTATGAATAGAACAATTTTTTATTAATACTTAATTGAGTATTAACATGCATACCATTGCAGTGCATTCTGGGATTTGCCTAATACACAAAGGATGAGTGCAGATCTGTCTTAGATTCGTAAGGAAGCATTATTTTGCTACCTAGTGTTTGGAACATCCTTCACTTTGAAAGCACACCTATGACACCTTATAATGTTCCCTAGGTAGGCAGCTCACTAGTTTCATGACACTGAATGTGAGATTTCTTGTATTGATCGCTCTGTCTGTTTGCGTTTACAGTCAGAATAGAGTGGAGTACGAGAAGAGAGTTCGTGCACAGGCCAAAAAATTCTCCCCGTCGTAAGCGAGACGGAGGGATGGATGAATGGAGAGAGGGAATATGTGAATACTCATGCTATCCTCTCATCGGGACTAAAAGGACTTAAAAACATGTGCCATGGACCCCGACCCCTTCCCCTCCACCACAAAACATCACACTCTTCCACACTCCTCTTCCCTTTTAATGTAATTTGCTCTCCGTTCCCTTTAGAACGCAGTCACTGATTCAGTATCCACAGATCTTGTTGCGTTTCAAACCGGCTCGTACGAAATCACATTCACAACTTCAGTCTTCGATCAAAAGCGGACTGTTGGGATTTTAGCTCTTTATTCATTTGGCGTGTCTGTCTGCGTGCGCTTGTATACACTCGTCATTTTATTATGTTCGTGAGGCTTCGTTTGCCCTTGAGTGAGTGAGTGAGCGAGTGCGTGTGTCCCGCGTGGCTCTGGTTTAGGTTGGTTTATTACGTTACGTGTGTGGGATAGTGCCTCATGGTGAAGTTTCCCCCCAGAATGCCGATCTAGGACCAGTTTCTTCTCCATTGGACGTGTTTGTATTTGACCAGCCACGTGGTCTTAGATCTGTCTAGGATTGTCTAATGCTGATTCGTCGAATAAAGTCCAGAATAAATGCTCCCGTGAGCAGCAGAACCAGAGTCCAATTCTCTTAAACATGCTGTACATGGGTTCTTGTTTGTTTGATGGGAACGTGTCCTGCGTTCACACTGATTGTGTCTGTATGTTTAATAAAGCTCTTTCTACAAAATGTGTTTGCAGACTGTGTGTGTGTGTGTGTATCCTGATCAGATGTGTTTCTTATATATCGGATGCGTTGTTTAAAAACAGCTTGATGGAGGGGTGTTTAAAATTGGCACAGCGACTTAATGCTCATGACTCGCTAAAAACAGAAAAAGGGTGAGATGTGACGGCCAAAGCCATCCTTGATAGTGAATGTTGATATATCAGAAATCATACATATTGCATTTTTATTTATATAGCTTTAATGGTCATTTAAACATTCATATTTACAAAAAACTATAGCATTGAACTGAAAGCATTGTAGAACACCTTTAAACATAAAAATATAATTCAAAAAAGTACGCTTAGTACATAAAAAAAATTAATTTTTAAACTTTGCAAACAAGTACTTTGTTTACTTCTTTTTTTATTTAGTTTTTGCCTTAAAATGCCTAAGCTTTGTCTTTTCAAATGTCTGATTATATACTGTGTTTACTTGATTGCTTTATGTAATTTGTGTTAAATAAACTGCTATGATTCAGCTATTTAGCAGGATTTGTTTATTAAAGCAAAAAGCAGGTAAGCATGTGTGGATACATTTATTTTTATGCTTTTGTGCAAAGAGCAAAAGCACATGTAGTATATAAGCACATTACGTAATTATGTAAAAATGAAAATACATTCCATATTGTTCAAATTTAGCCTCGTTTCCAAACTTGTGCCACATGTACACTACTGCTCAAAAAGGGGTTGGTAAGATTTTAAATGTTTTTGAGACTTTTATGCTCACCAAGGCTTCATTTAATGTTGTGAGATATTATTACAAATTAAAATAACTTTTCTATTTTAATATATTTTAAAATATAATTTATTGCTGTGATCAAAGCTGAATTTTCAGCATCATTACTCCAGTCTTCAGTGTCACATGAAGTCATTCTAATATGCTTGATTTGCTGCTCAAGAAACATTTCTTACTTTTATCAAAGCTGAAATCAGTTGTGCTGCTTCATACTTTTTTCAGACTTCTTTATTGACTAGGTAGTTTATTTGAAATATTTGAACATAAATGCCTGTAATGTCACTTCTGATTAATGTTAGTGTCCTTGCTGAATAAAGCTAATTTCTTTAAAAAATCTTATTGACCCCAAACTTTTGAACAGTAGCTTGCATGCACATGTTAGACTGCATAAGTGTGTGAATTGGAGAGTGTGCAGTAGTCCTCACTGCATGTGATGCTTCCTCTCTCGGTTGTGACAAAATCGCGAATCCAGCAGCCTGAGTCGACGTCTGAACCCACAGGAGACTGCGGCATGCTGGGAGACTCACGCTCGTCGATCTCTCGCATATTCTCATAGTTTAAGCTGGTGGGCTGAGGGGGCGTGTCTGTGCTCTCTGTCAGAATGTCAATCTGGAGAGACTCCTCCCCGTGCATCATATCTCTCATCTTACCTGACAGCATTGAACGGATCTGAAAATACAAACACAATCAGACTATTAACAGTCATGTATTAGTAGAATGATAGTTTGTTTCGGTCAGAACCGAGAATAACTGTTTGCACCCATGCAAATCTTTAGATCTTCTTCATTCTAACACTAGAAATCATCATTAAGCTAATTATCAAAGCTCATGCCAAACAGTGCAAGAATGAAGACTTAAATTTAGATGCCCACAAAATGCTCTTTCGTTTGAAAAACATAAAATAGCATGTGTTTCTAATGTGTGCCTGCATTTAAGAATAACATTCTACAATTGTTTTCTAAATTAATTCTGTGGTCTTCAAATTCCCAAATGGGTTTGCAAAGTCAGAAACAGGTTTGATATCTTTTATCTGGTAAGACCGCAAAACCATATTTGATATCTTTCTCATATCTGATCTGTAAGGTTTCCTATAATCATTTATAGACAATGATGAAAAGCCAAGACTAGTGATATTTTAGCATTATTTATAAACTCTTATAGTATTTATTAAGTTTTGGATGAGCTTTTATTATTACATTTTCAGTTTTCATGTTAAATTAAAGTTTTAGTAATTTTGTTCAGTTTTAATTTGAGGAATTTTAGTACTTAATTTAATTTCCTTTTTTCATCTAACATTTGTATTATATTTTATTTTATTTCAATTAGTTATAGTTTTAGTTAACAACAACATCATTGGTCCAGACAGATTTCTTGGCATGTAAATCTAAAAGACTTTCTATGTATCTTCATGTATGGAAAAAAGTGATAAGAACTTGCTAGAGTTTGTGTATTACTTACTGATTTATTCATTAATTTGCCATCTAAATTGAATAAGTCAAGCATCACTAATATTATTGCTTACAATTTAGTTAGGTGCTTTTTGAAAACTTTAAACTATTAAACCTGTGCTCATCAGAAAATAAAAAAACCAGCAGTTCATAGAATAATTCAGTAAACAAGAACTTAATATTATGTAAATTACATTTTAGACATAATATTGTGCCAATGAAAATTGTTCTGAACAATGCCAATACAAAACAACAATAGTGGTGTTTTTCGTTCCTAAATGATTCAGTGATTTATTTATAAAGAGATTCAATGGTTTCGTTCTTGAATGAGTCTGCATATTTAAACAAACTGGTTGAGAGAATGATTCAGTGACACTCATAAACCGCACTTCATGCATAAGCACTTTTAACGAATGTGAATGATTCCGTTTTTTCTTCGTTTTTTGGAAGTTACCTGAACATCTACATCCCATTCTCTGAAATAAGGGGCTGGTGATGGTATATAATCATTCTTCCTCCATCTACAACACAAATATCCTGTCATTTATTTACAGACAAAAGAAATCAGAACATTTCAGGATGCTGCAGATGATGTTTCTAACCTAGAATATGGGATACAGGACAGAAGGACCAGTGGCAATGGCAATAGCAGTAGATACCAGGCAATATGGAAAGATCCTCCTGGAGTCTCTTCTTAAACACACAATGGGAGAAGAATCTTAATCACAGTATGTAATATTAAAGGGATAGTTCACCCAAAAATGAAAATTCTGTCATTAATTACTCACCCTCATGTCGTTCCAAACCCGTAAGACCTTTGTTCATCTTTGGAACACAAATTAAGATATTTTTGATGGAATCTGAGAGCTCTCTGACCCTCCCATAGACAGCAAGGGTACTACCACGATCAACGCACAAAAACATAGCAAGGACATCGGTAATATAGTCCATGTGACATCAGGGGTTCAACCGTAAATTTACGAAGCTACGAGAATACTTTTTGTGTGCAAAGAAAACAAAAATAACAATTTATTCAACAGTTCTTCTCCCTGAGTTACCGTCTTCTGCCATTTTGGAGAGTACCCCAGAACGTAATCAGCGTTGTTTACGTTCAGCATGCGCGCGCTTTATCCTGAACGTAAACAAAGCTGATTACGTTCTGGGGTACTCTGTAACTCGGGGAGAAGAACTGTTGAATAAGTTATGTTATTATTGTTTTCTTTGCGCACAAAAAGTATTCTCGTAGCTTCGTAAATTTACGGTTGAACCCCTGATGTCACATGGATTATTTTACTAACAGTTTCTTTGCAGTTGTTTGAGTGTTCTGTGAACTGACTCACTGTGAATGTCCCCTGATCTCCAGTGTAACGCAGGGGCCCACAGGCTCCACATGCCTTTGTAATCCACTTGATCTGGCCTCGATCTCACGCGTACTGTGTAATTTGTGTGAGGCTCAAATCTAGACTCATCCACATACATCTTCTGGTCAACAGCTTCTACCTCATACAGCTGAAACTCAAACATCTGTCACTTAAGAGCACTTTCAAAGAGGAACCTCAGAAATGAGTGACAAATGAGGTCAACAGGTGCAAAACATGTGTAGCTTGACCATGAAACTGGGTGCTACTCGTACTACGTATTGCGTACTACTCCCATGGTGTAAAACAAACACTTGTGAGAAAGAGGTGTTAATAGAAATTAATAGAAAGTCTCATCATTGTTGTAGCCATGTAATGTGAAATGATGTTCACATCCTGTTTCACTTCTGTAATGTGACACAAAGTAACTGTTTTAAATATGTCTATTAATTTGTAATAAGTAATTTCAGAAGAGGAACAAACTTGTGTGGTTGTGTCTATACACGTAGCAAAATTAGATCAGAAAAACAAATCAGCGTGAGAAAAAGAATTTGATGACTATAGATACTACTCTTTTAATAACCAGCATTTGTGAATTGTGCACATGACCAGGAACATTTTAATAAAGTGGTTTCACGTTGATTTCAAAGAAACAGTTCAGCCAAAAATTAAAGAAAGAACAACAACAACAAAAGTTGTAAGAATTACATAAATACTTTAAAATGTAATTTATTTCTGTGATGCAGTGCTGAATTTTCATCAGCCATTCCTCCGGTCTTCAGTGTCACATGATCCTTCAGAAATCATTCTGATATGCTGATTTATTATCAGTGTTGAAACTGTTGTGCTGCTTAATACTTTTTGGAACCTGTGATACTTTATTTGATTCTTTGATTAATAAAACGTTGAAAAGAACAGCATTAATGCAAAATAGAAATCTTTTCTAACAATATAAGTCTTTACTACCAATTTTTATCCATTTAACACATCCTTGCTGAATAAAAGTATTAATTTCTTTAAAAAAAAAAAAGAAAGGAAAGAAAAAATGAATAGTAGTGTATATTGTAACACAACATTTCTATTTTGAATAAACACTGTTCCTTTTAACTTTTTATTTGTCAAAGAATCCTATAAAAAGTATTACAGGTCCCAAAAAATATTAAGCAGCACAGCTGTTTCCAACATTAATTATAAATCAGCATATTAGAGTGATTTCTGAAGGATCATGTGACACTGAAGACTGGAGTAATGATGCTGAAAATTCAGCTGTGATCACAGGAATAAATTATATTTTAAAGTATATTAAAATAGAAAACTCTTATTTTAAATTGCAATAATATTTCACAAAATTACATTTATTCTGTATTTTTGATCAAATGGATGCAGCCTTGATAAGCATAAGAAACTTCTTTAAAAAATATTAAAAATCTTACTGATCCCAAACTTTTGAATGGCAGTATACTGTATATATATATATATGTTTTATATATATATATATATATATATATATATAAAACATGTGCTGGTGAATCATGTACAATAGCACCAGAAACACTGAAATAGTTTGACCAAAATTTCAACATCAATACTTTTAAAGCGAGCGCACACCTTGTGTTGACTGTAAATGCTGAGCTGGTACTGTAAGTGGGATACGAGGAGTCTGTCTGCGTCATATCCGCTCTGCCACTGGAAAAGAGCCCTGTCTTTCTCCCAGAGCAGCGACAGGTTCGACGGAGGGACCGGACGAACTACAACACACACACACACACACACACACACGTTTACTTAGCTATCTAAATGGGGACATTCCATAGGCGTAATGGTTTTTATACTGTACAAACTGTATATTCTATCGTCCTACACCAACCCTACACTTAAACTTACCCCTTACAGGAAACTTTCTGCATTTTTACAATTTTAAAAAACTTTTTAAAGTTTGTTTACTTTATTGTTATACCAGTTTTACAAATGAGGACGTCCCCAAAGGGAGGTTTTTGGAGATTTTGTCAGGTTTAGCTCACTTTTGGGTACAAATTTGTCCCCAAAATATGGTTAAGTAGGTACACACACAAACATCAGTGAGCAGAACTGTGGTCACATGTGCCTCTGAAATGCATGTAGCTACTTGCTCTTACTGTGTTTACTAGGCATGAAGTCAGCATCTAGTATAACGGAGAAGTTGTTGCCATGGTAACCAGAATAGAGGGAGATCCTGTAGCTGTCCACATCGGTGAAAGTCACATGCGGTGATAAATCCAACTCGCACAGTAATGACTGTGCTCCCATCTTCAGTGTGCAGTCATGGTTTTCGCTACACAAAAACAGAGTCATTTACCACAAGCAAGCATGCACGCGACTGCTTGGTAGTATGTTCGTGATTTGACTGACATGTGATTGTGATTCAGTGCAGTATTCTCACTCATAAGTGCTGAAATGCAGCCAGTAGGACGATTCATTGCCCAGAGACTCAGCCGAGATGTTCAGAGAGCAGGTGATATTGGATAAATAATTACTGAGACACTCCAGACTATACTGATCACCTGAAAACATTTTTATAGGCGACATGTAATCACAATAAACGCAGTGCGTATATATATATATAACTGAGACACTCCAGACTGTACTGTTCACCTGAACACATTTTTATAGGCGACATGTAATACATCACAATAAACGCAGTTCAAATATATATGCAGATATGCATATATATATATATATATATATATACTGTATATATACTCTATATTTATGTATTTTTTATCAATATGGAACAAGATTATTCTATTTAAATCAATATAATAAACAAGTTAGATCAAAGGTAATCTAAAAGTAGTCTGATAATATTACCTGAAATGTGTAATGTAATGGATTACATTGTAGAAAATCTTACCCCAAGTTATAAAATTCACCGGAATATGAGAGAAACAAACCAATGTGAGGATAAAAGAAGAGCAATGCATGTTCTCTTTACCCTGTAACAAATAAACAAATATATATCAATAAAAAGTGACAGATCTTATGTGTACACACACACACACACACACACACACACACACACACACACACAGAATATTAATTGTGATGTTGATTTGACATTTTCTGAAGCTTGCACAGTGACTATAATAGCAATAAAAAGTCACGTTTATTCTTGCAGCTTCCACACAACATTACTTCACTGTGAATTTTAAATTATAATTAATTTAACAAAGCATTGAACAGAACATATCTGAGGCCATTATTAGACACTGAGATGACTGTCAATTCACCAAATAATTTATGTTTACAAAGAGTCTGTGAACATAAAACTACATTTACATGCTACTAAACTCTCACCTTCTACTGAGAATGGGATTTCTTTTACTTTAGTGCTATGAACTTAATTAGTACGGAAAGTACATGAGATATTACAAAAGAAACCACAGAATTTTTTTTTTTTAAACCAAATTGCTTAACGAAAACTACAAAGAAAACTTAAGCAAACACACTTGGCAGAAATAAAAGCATGTTACGTGCTAATCAAATATAAGAAAAGTGATTGAAAGCTTATATTACCTGTAGCTAGTCGCAGACTGTTGTTGTTTCTGGTTTCACACGCACATGAAAGAAAGCTTCAGTTGCGCATCTCTCTCTCTCTCTCTCTCTCTCTCTCTCTCTCTCTATCAGTCATCATATCTCTTATCAGATTGCATCTCTGTCATCATCTCCAATCTTTTCACACTTTGGCATTCAGATCAGCAAATTCTCTGACACGTTTCAGGCGTTTACCAACCGACATCATCACACTTCTGCTGGATGCTTTAACTGCTTTGAAAGCCTAAACAACTCCATATTTAATTATGTTAACATGTTGTAGCAGATTCCTTCATTTTTAAATTGAATTATGAACATCTGGCAAGTGTGTAATGGATCATACGGATGCATGCGCATAGTCTAATATTATGTCTAACTTTATCCACAAACACTCGCGTAAATTGCACGATATATACTAGCCTAAACTGGCAGATTTCTTATTTTTATTACGAAATGTAACTATATTATTTTGTATAAAAAGTTGGATATTTAAGTATATCCAACTTTATCCACATACTGCATGCGAGATCTCAACTAGCAAATCTCACCTGCTTCATTGTTTACATATTTATATCGTCGCAAAATGCAACTATCTTCCAAGTCATTAAAGAAAGTTGGATATAGACGCATATCTAATTTTAATACAATATACTTGTATAGGTTGATATATGTCAACTAGCATATCAAAACCTGATCAAAACAGCAAATCTCAAGGGCTTCATTGTTTATATCGTTGCAAAATGTGCTAAATGCGAATAAAGACATGAAGATAGACCTATAAAGATATTATAAACATTAAAACCTGCTTTGAAACAACATGCACTGTCAAAAGCACTACATTTGACTTGACATGTTAGCTAATGCAAAAACTATGTACAGTTGTGCAGTGAGCTTTTAAAATAATTGTTGTGAGTCTATAGTTCCGTTTTAAACACAAATACAAGTGTATGGTTTATATTATTATGATTGATGTGATAGTTAAAGTTGAGGTTAAATGTGAAACTACACACTTCTTAAACCCACGCCTATACCTTGATGAGAATCAGACTGAGGCCTATATTTATTCATGCGGCTTTGGGGGAGCTTAGTGATGGCTAGTTTTGTTTGTATGTTTTATGCCTTCTAACCCCACATTCTTGCAGAAGGTCACGCAAAACAAGCTTTTATTAAGAGCTGTTTTCTCCATATTGAGTCAAGTGGCTTTCCGATTAACAGCAGTTTTGCAATGATGATATCTGATGAGTCTTTCTGAGGCCCTGAGGTGTTCAATCTGATTGGTTGCCCTAAATAACATCTATGGATGACAACACCTAATGCTGCCTTATGATAAGTGCTACCCAGGCGTTCTGCTTTCAAGCATGCCCTACAAAGTAACAGATGTCTTCACAAATGAGTCTCGCAAAGTAAGTAAACACATGGCAAATGGATGGTGCCAGTATTCAGTAAGCATCGTGCCAGTGTGCCAACACTTTAGTGAGCTTAATATCACTTGATATGATGTGCTTGGGTTTGTGGTTTTTATCTAAGAATCAGATACTGAGACATGAAAATAACAGATGGTTTACATGGGATCTGCAGTGTTCATACACAATTGAACAAGCTGTAAATATTGAATGAATATTGAAATTGAATTGATTTTCTATTTGTGATTGAACATTTGCAATTTGTATATGAATTGCAATATTCCAACACATTATCAAGACAAATTTTTATTTGTCAAACGTATCTTAAAGGGATAGTTCAGCCAAAAATGATAATCGTTATTAATTACTCACCCTTGTGTTGTTTTAAACCTGCATGAGTTTCTGTGGAACCTAAAATAAGATATTTTATAGAATGTTGCTAACCAAACCATTTCGGTACCCACTGAGTTCCATTGTATTTTATGTTCATCCAAGATGTAGATGAGTTTGTTTCTTCATCAGAACAGGTTTAAAGAAATTTAGCATTTAGCATCACTTTCTCAACAATGGATCCTCTGCAGTGTATGGGTGCCATCAGAATGAGAGTCCAAACAGGTAATAAAAATATCACACAAGTAAAAAAGTCCATCCCCTGATACCATCTTTATCCCTGTAATCTATATCCACATATTTGTTTAGGACCAATTTGGACTGATTTGTCTTGTAAACATTGTTTGATCTGTGCAAATTTCTCTCTTGATTCAGATGAGATACATTTTTCACAAAATTTCTTATTGTTTACCTTGTTATCATTATTCCAATCTGAATTGTCACACAAAACACCAATAAAAAGATTTGAAGTAAATTTTTCACTGGAGAAAGCAAAATTATCGATAGAGGACTATCACGCAGCATTTCACTTCACAAGATGTTAACTGATGGACTGGAGTGGTGTGGATTATTGTGAAGTTTTTATCAGCTGTTTGGACTCTCATTCTGACGGCACCCATTCACTGCAGAGGATCCTTTGGTGAGCAAGTGATGTAATGCTAATTTGGGCCGTACTCAGTGGTGCTTCTCAAACGGAAGGCTGCATCCTACGAAGGTTGCATATCTCGGCTGCCATGTCATCAAACGTCGCTGAAGGCCATCTCAATTGGAAGGATCCTTGGAAGGCAACCTTCGTTTTGCGTTCTTCATTCAGCAAGAATTTGAAGGATGCATGGGATGTATCCTCCGCGACCTTCAGTCACCCACAATCCTTTGTACCATTCCATTTCATGAAAGTAAACTGACGAAAAACGAGTCAGTACTGAGCTTGTCTGAATTTATTATGCAATGTAAGACAAAAAAATAATGTTTTCGGACATGAAAGGATAGATGTTATCTTTTGTTTTGGTGTAAATTACTTACTAAACGCTAAACTGCCAATAATTTAAGCCATGGGGAGACTAGACGACTGTGATTCATTGTATTGCATTAATAGAAAACAAAATAATATAAATATTTGTAATACAAAGTATTTTTCTAAAACTACGTTTTATTAGTATTTTCGTGCTGTGGCAGTGAGGGTGGGAACATATGTGACGTGGCCACGCGCACTTACTAGGCCAGGGTTCCTCGAATCTTGCCTTGGAGGGCCAATGCGCTGCAGAGTTTAGCTCCAACCCTGATCAAACTTACTTACCTGTGATTTTCTAATGATCCTGAAGACATTGATTAGCATGCTCAGGTGTGTTTGATTAGGGTTAGAGCTAAACTCTGCAGGAAAGTGGATCTCGTGGGCCAGATTCGAGGATCCCTGTACTAGGCTGTCTCATTATAGCGTTTAATGCTGAGGAGGACTCTAGCCTACAAGTCTCTGAAGGACTGAGCTAGGAAGGACGCAGCCTCGGTAGGATGCAGCCTTCCATTTGAGAAGCACACATGGATATTTTTCTTACAAAAACACATGGATTCGCTACAGGAGGCCTTTTTTCCACACCATTTTACTGTATATTTAACACCTGTTTTTATATGGTAATTGTTGGATTTAAATGTCTAAATCTTATCATTTTAAAACAAAAATATCATATGAATGCATTTGTGCAGAACAAATGCTAGTTTTGCATTAAACATTTAGATATCAGATCTAATAAATCTCTGTTGTAGCATTTCAAAGAATAATGATACAAATAACATTAAAAAAAAGTTAATTTAAAGGGCTGAGTACTTTTAGATGCAAACAACTATCATCTGTAAAACTATGTAATATGCTTAGTCAGCATCTGTATCCAGAATGTATTCTTGGCAGAAAAGGGACTCTTCAGTAAAAGTTCAGTTAAATAAATAAATAATACATAGTGGCAGAAAGATTTGAGTGAAATATAAATTTAGTTAGGTCTAGATTTTATTTCAACACTGAAAAATATCAATAAATCGGTTATTATAAACATATAAAACAAAAATAAACATTTTGTTACTTGAAATGAAATTAAAATTAACTGAAATAACTGAAATATGGTACTCGGTGTGTTTCCACCGCAGGAACTAGGGACTTTAGGGTGGTACTCGGTGTGTTTCCACCGCAGGAACTAGGGACTTTAGGGTGGTACTCGGTGTGTTTCCACCGCAGGAACTAGGGACTTTAGGGTGGTACTCGGTGTGTTTCCACCGCAGGAACTAGGGACTTTAGGGTGGTACTCGGTGTGTTTCCACCGCAGGAACTAGGGACTTTAGGGTGGTACTCGGTGTGTTTCCACCGCAGGAACTAGGGACTTTAGGGTGGTACTCGGTGTGTTTCCACCGCAGGAACTAGGGACTTTAGGGTGGTACTCGGTGTGTTTCCACCGCAGGAACTAGGGACTTTAGGGTGGTACTCGGTGTGTTTCCACCGCAGGAACTAGGGACTTTAGGGTGGTACTCGGTGTGTTTCCACCGCAGGAACTAGGGACTTTAGGGTGGTACTCGGTGTGTTTCCACCGCAGGAACTAGGGACTTTAGGGTGGTACTCGGTGTGTTTCCACCGCAGGAACTAGGGACTTTAGGGTGGTACTCGGTGTGTTTCCACCGCAGGAACTAGGGACTTTAGGGTGGTACTCGGTGTGTTTCCACCGCAGGAACTAGGGACTTTAGGGTGGTACTCGGTGTGTTTCCACCGCAGGAACTAGGGACTTTAGGGTGGTACTCGGTGTGTTTCCACCGCAGGAACTAGGGACTTTAGGGTGGTACTCGGTGTGTTTCCACCGCAGGAACTAGGGACTTTAGGGTGGTACTCGGTGTGTTTCCACCGCAGGAACTAGGGACTTTAGGGTGGTACTCGGTGTGTTTCCACCGCAGGAACTAGGGACTTTAGGGTGGTACTCGGTGTGTTTCCACCGCAGGAACTAGGGACTTTAGGGTGGTACTCGGTGTGTTTCCACCGCAGGAACTAGGGACTTTAGGGTGGTACTCGGTGTGTTTCCACCGCAGGAACTAGGGACTTTAGGGTGGTACTCGGTGTGTTTCCACCGCAGGAACTAGGGACTTTAGGGTGGTACTCGGTGTGTTTCCACCGCAGGAACTAGGGACTTTAGGGTGGTACTCGGTGTGTTTCCACCGCAGGAACTAGGGACTTTAGGGTGGTACTCGGTGTGTTTCCACCGCAGGAACTAGGGACTTTAGGGTGGTACTCGGTGTGTTTCCACCGCAGGAACTAGGGACTTTAGGGTGGTACTCGGTGTGTTTCCACCGCAGGAACTAGGGACTTTAGGGTGGTACTCGGTGTGTTTCCACCGCAGGAACTAGGGACTTTAGGGTGGTACTCGGTGTGTTTCCACCGCAGGAACTAGGGACTTTAGGGTGGTACTCGGTGTGTTTCCACCGCAGGAACTAGGGACTTTAGGGTGGTACTCGGTGTGTTTCCACCGCAGGAACTAGGGACTTTAGGGTGGTACTCGGTGTGTTTCCACCGCAGGAACTAGGGACTTTAGGGTGGTACTCGGTGTGTTTCCACCGCAGGAACTAGGGACTTTAGGGTGGTACTCGGTGTGTTTCCACCGCAGGAACTAGGGACTTTAGGGTGGTACTCGGTGTGTTTCCACCGCAGGAACTAGGGACTTTAGGGTGGTACTCGGTGTGTTTCCACCGCAGGAACTAGGGACTTTAGGGTGGTACTCGGTGTGTTTCCACCGCAGGAACTAGGGACTTTAGGGTGGTACTCGGTGTGTTTCCACCGCAGGAACTAGGGACTTTAGGGTGGTACTCGGTGTGTTTCCACCGCAGGAACTAGGGACTTTAGGGTGGTACTCGGTGTGTTTCCACCGCAGGAACTAGGGACTTTAGGGTGGTACTCGGTGTGTTTCCACCGCAGGAACTAGGGACTTTAGGGTGGTACTCGGTGTGTTTCCACCGCAGGAACTAGGGACTTTAGGGTGGTACTCGGTGTGTTTCCACCGCAGGAACTAGGGACTTTAGGGTGGTACTCGGTGTGTTTCCACCGCAGGAACTAGGGACTTTAGGGTGGTACTCGGTGTGTTTCCACCGCAGGAACTAGGGACTTTAGGGTGGTACTCGGTGTGTTTCCACCGCAGGAACTAGGGACTTTAGGGTGGTACTCGGTGTGTTTCCACCGCAGGAACTAGGGACTTTAGGGTGGTACTCGGTGTGTTTCCACCGCAGGAACTAGGGACTTTAGGGTGGTACTCGGTGTGTTTCCACCGCAGGAACTAGGGACTTTAGGGTGGTACTCGGTGTGTTTCCACCGCAGGAACTAGGGACTTTAGGGTGGTACTCGGTGTGTTTCCACCGCAGGAACTAGGGACTTTAGGGTGGTACTCGGTGTGTTTCCACCGCAGGAACTAGGGACTTTAGGGTGGTACTCGGTGTGTTTCCACCGCAGGAACTAGGGACTTTAGGGTGGTACTCGGTGTGTTTCCACCGCAGGAACTAGGGACTTTAGGGTGGTACTCGGTGTGTTTCCACCGCAGGAACTAGGGACTTTAGGGTGGTACTCGGTGTGTTTCCACCGCAGGAACTAGGGACTTTAGGGTGGTACTCGGTGTGTTTCCACCGCAGGAACTAGGGACTTTAGGGTGGTACTCGGTGTGTTTCCACCGCAGGAACTAGGGACTTTAGGGTGGTACTCGGTGTGTTTCCACCGCAGGAACTAGGGACTTTAGGGTGGTACTCGGTGTGTTTCCACCGCAGGAACTAGGGACTTTAGGGTGGTACTCGGTGTGTTTCCACCGCAGGAACTAGGGACTTTAGGGTGGTACTCGGTGTGTTTCCACCGCAGGAACTAGGGACTTTAGGGTGGTACTCGGTGTGTTTCCACCGCAGGAACTAGGGACTTTAGGGTGGTACTCGGTGTGTTTCCACCGCAGGAACTAGGGACTTTAGGGTGGTACTCGGTGTGTTTCCACCGCAGGAACTAGGGACTTTAGGGTGGTACTCGGTGTGTTTCCACCGCAGGAACTAGGGACTTTAGGGTGGTACTCGGTGTGTTTCCACCGCAGGAACTAGGGACTTTAGGGTGGTACTCGGTGTGTTTCCACCGCAGGAACTAGGGACTTTAGGGTGGTACTCGGTGTGTTTCCACCGCAGGAACTAGGGACTTTAGGGTGGTACTCGGTGTGTTTCCACCGCAGGAACTAGGGACTTTAGGGTGGTACTCGGTGTGTTTCCACCGCAGGAACTAGGGACTTTAGGGTGGTACTCGGTGTGTTTCCACCGCAGGAACTAGGGACTTTAGGGTGGTACTCGGTGTGTTTCCACCGCAGGAACTAGGGACTTTAGGGTGGTACTCGGTGTGTTTCCACCGCAGGAACTAGGGACTTTAGGGTGGTACTCGGTGTGTTTCCACCGCAGGAACTAGGGACTTTAGGGTGGTACTCGGTGTGTTTCCACCGCAGGAACTAGGGACTTTAGGGTGGTACTCGGTGTGTTTCCACCGCAGGAACTAGGGACTTTAGGGTGGTACTCGGTGTGTTTCCACCGCAGGAACTAGGGACTTTAGGGTGGTACTCGGTGTGTTTCCACCGCAGGAACTAGGGACTTTAGGGTGGTACTCGGTGTGTTTCCACCGCAGGAACCAGGATCTAAATAAAGTTCCGGGTAAAAATGTGCCCCTCAGAAAGTCCCTGCTCGCGAGGATGTACTTTTTCAAAGGTCCGGAACTTTCGGGGGCGGGACTTGGGCGCTGAACATGTTGATTGGTTGAGTTCACGCAGCATTGTAGTTCAACCACCATTTATTTGCATAATTTTTTTTTATAATATTACTGTTATTGTGTCATGAAGTGTAGTTTTAAAAGTATTTCAGGTGAGAATGTAGTTGTTTAAAACTAAAATCTGTGGTTTATTTATAAAGACAGCGCCTCTTTGAAAATGTGCTTCGCTGATTTTGGAGATGTGAGCTCCAGGCGATCAGCGGGCGCTCAGTGCTCATGTTTCAACTCGGCTAGTCCTTCTGACAATTGCTGCTGGCTCTGATGTCTCTGTAGTGGTTAACATAAGATGTAATATGTTTTTGGTAAATCTAACAGATAATCTTTGGTCTTTATTCTATTAATTTATTAATATGTTCAATTGAAAATGAAAAGGCAATACTGTTTGATATAATATTTCGTTTCATTGTAATGTATGTTCCCTGAACTACATTTCTGCGGCTATTAATATGTTTAAATAAAAGCGAAAAGAGGCAGTGGTGTTTGATATCATATTTCGTCTTATTGTAAATACAGTGAGGAAAATTGCAGTAACCAAGGCGAGCTGACTGACGTTATCAAGTACGCTGCTGTTTGCAGAATTACAGGACTTGCGTCGCCCCGTCCGCAGGCAGTAGCCCCTCACTGCAGAACAAAGATCCAGGGGGCGTGGTTGGGTGGGTTTAGGGATGAGGCGGTGGAGACGGGTAGGTTTAGGGTTGGAGATGGGTGGGTTTAGGGATGAGGCGGTGGAGACGGGTAGGTTTAGGGTTGGAGATGGGTGGGTTTAGGGATCAGGCGGTGGAGACGGGTAGGTTTAGGTGGGAGTTTAGACCGCGATGGAAACGCAAACAGCAAGAGGTCTGGGGGGAAAAAAAGTTCCTTATGTATGTAATTGTGGGTTAAAATTACCTAATCTGATGTTATCAACACTTCTACAGAAAATGGTTGAGTCTTTTGATGTGTTTATGAACATCTCTGGGTTATCTGATGAGGTTCTGGGAGTGTTGCGCTACAGGAACTTTGGGGAAGATAAGGACAGGAAGTATCAAAACATACTGAAATGAATAAAAACACGCTGAGAGACTATATTTTATTTCACCTAGTGCATACTTTGTTCATTTTGAAAATATGGACTACAACAGGGCCCAAAATCACACAACGAAGTAACTGACCGTCTAAATTTAAATGGAAAGCAAAGCAAAATAAAAGGATTACATGCTTAACACAAAAATATGAACATTGGAACTAAATAAAAGCATGAAAATAAAACAAGGGGATCAACAAAATGTTAAAAATTGATTAGGCTTACAAAATGACACTAGGATTAGTAACGTTTCTTCAACATGTCTGTCTTTTTTCAGAAACAAGCATAGAGAATATGATTTATAAGTGAACACATAAAGAAAATGCTTTAAAAAGCACATTCATAATCTTTAATGCCATTTTAAGAGATGATCTTGCAGCATTTGACCAGGGTTGCCAAGTCTCACACCTTTGGCTGCCAGGCTGTCTCACGCTCTCACTCTGCACATGTAAATCTCATGCCAATGTGACAACCCTGCTTGTGATATGAAACAAAGTATCAGCTTTCAAATTTTGTAAGCTTTAATACTAAATTCAAACAATAAATACAGCTTTGGCGCACTTAATGTGGCGTAAATCGTAAAATGTAGCGCTTCAGTTAAAGCCAGAGCCATTGAAAAACAGAGTAGCTACAAGCTTTGATCTCGCGGTCACGTGGTTCACGGAGCTCTCCAAACAAACCAGAGTTGACTGTATTTGATTATTTAGTATTTGAATGAGTTTAAGTAGGATAGACGACAGCTTCACTCAGGGGCGTCATGCACTCATTATTTTTGAGGGGGCACGAGTGAAGGGGGGGGTCTCGTCATGCTTGTCATGTGACACAGCAGCCACAATAGCACTGTAACTGATATAGGCTTATGTTTTATTTATTTGTTTTATTCGAAATATTCCCAAACATGTTAACTATATCATGAAATGTATTCTCATTTATTCTCGATTCTCAAATATGTGTAAGTAAATGCATTTTGCACCTTTATAGATAATGGTAGTTGATCTATAATGGGCAATGGGCAAAGTAGCTTAATAGTGTAATCTATTAACTATGCATAAAATGGAGAAAAGGCAAGGGTTTTAAATTCCAATGCAAAGAGGCAAATTAGAGTCATTTTGTGGTCGGAAAAAAATCATTTTCATTTGTAATGCCATGGTTTACCCACTAGGTACCTGTATGGCTCTTTACTAATATGTATCTAGAATATTGCAGGTTACCTATTTTTACAATTTTAATTTGAATAAATATTTAGACATGATTAAACACTAGATTTTTATATGTGAAATTTAAAAAGTTAATAACTTACATCCTTTATTTTAAGGATGAACTTAAAAGTTGGCAACCCTGATTTGACCTTAAACGAGGGTATAATTTAATCTTTTGTCTACAGGTGGCTGCAGTGAGCTGATACAGAATCTTCGTATAAAATCAGTGAACTTCATCTGTGTGTAATGCAGTATGAATATAAGGCACCAAATCATTACATTCATTTATAAAATGTAAAAAAAAAAAAAAACACCTTTTAAAATATCTTTTGCAGGATTTCAATTGTATTTTATTTTTTTTATTTTTTTCATTTTATTTGTCACCCACCCGAACTACATGAGATGCAACACAGCCACGTCACTCAAACGAAAGCTATTTTAATAACTTCAGCGTAATGCATGTGTTTATGTACATTAACAACGATAATAGTTGTCTACATTAGTAACTGACGTCTATACACAATTGTTCCAGTTTACTAGGTTATTTAAAAAGGGTTTTATCTAGTAAACGTTTCGAAAGCGGAATGTTTCTTCGCCGTATTTTTTCACCGCCGGTACATATTAGGACGAGCGCGACCAGGAAGCAGAGTGCAAACTGAAAACATTACGCTCAGGAATTGTTTATCAATTTTATTCTATTAAAGTAACGCTGGAGGAAGCGATCGCACTGCTTGAGCTGTATCTCGTGGTCATGATTATATCTTTCTCATGGGCTGTTTATTTTATGTTCGTGTCTAAGGCTGGTGTGGGCAAGAATTATGGAATAGATTGGTGAAGGTCTGCTGGAGAGATTTCATTTGAGTAAACAGAGCAAAATATGCACCGCTAAACACTTTCAACGTGTCGTTTTTATTCTCTGCAGATGGGTTTGACTCTTTGAGATGGTGAAGCTGGCTCTGTAGGCTCACTAAAGGCGTGAAAATGGACTTCTCCAAGTTCCTGGCAGATGATTTTGATGTGAAGGGCTGGGTGAATGGAGCTTTTAAAGTGGTTCAGAAAGATGCACCTGGTAAAACAGACGCTCACGCTTCTACTCTGGTCATGAAGCTGCAGCTGTTCATTCAAGAGGTCAATAACTCTATAGAAGGTGAGAAGCAGTCTTTCAAATGTCTGAATGTCATTGCATTCTCAAAAAGTCTGTAGTAAGCGTTTGTCTCTTCTTCTCACCAAGGCTGCATTTATTTAATCCAAAATACAGTAAAAATAGTAATATTGTGAAATATTATTAAAATTTAAAATAACTGTTTTCTATGTGAATATATTTTTAATCGTAATTTATTCCTGTGATGTAAAGCTGAATTTTCAGCATCATTACTCCAGTCTTCAGTGTCACATGATCTTCAGAAATCATTCTAATATACTGATTTGCTGCTCAAGAATATTTTTTTTTATTATCAGTGTTGAAAACAGCTGTGCTGCTTCATATTTTTGTGGAAACCGTGATACTTTACAGAATTCTTTGATGAATAGAAAGTTTAAAAGAACAGCATTCATTTGAAATGGAAATTTCTGTAACATTATGAATGTCTTTACTGTCATTTTATGATCAATTTAACGCATCACCGCTGAATAAAAGTATTGATCTCTTAACTTTTGAATGGTAGTTTATATCTGTTTGGTCTGTCTCTGATTGTCTTTCTGTGTGTGTTTGCAGAGAGCAGCAGTCAGGCCCTGCAGAATATGCCGCGTGTATTGAGAGATATCGAAGCTCTGAAACAGGAGGCGTCTTTCCTTAAGGATCAGATGATTCTGGTTAAAGAGGACATCAAGAAATTCGAACAGGACACAGTGCAGTCTATGCAGGTAAGAATAAATACACACACAAATCACTTTTTGATCTGTGCAGCTGTTCTATAATATCTAACTTCATTAATTTTTTTATTATTAGCTTAAAGTACATTTAATACACGTATTATTTCAGAATATTTTGCAAACAAGTCCAACTCTAACCATGTAATGTCTGAAATACTCTTTTTAAATTGAACAGTTTATTGAATCTTTAGACAAAATATTCTAAAACAAATTGCATGTGAAAAAACTACTACTTCCATAAAATGCATAGAAATATCAGTTGCCTCTCTATCACTCCCAATGATGTCTTAATAAGATAATATTTCAATGCTTAGTTTTATGATAAAAGGTCTGTAGTTTCAAAACTAATAATGCAATCCAATACAATGATGATTGAGAGATGAACAGATAAACGTTCCTCAAAAGCCTGATGGATCATATTTGATACTCAAATTTCAACATGGCATTTCTAAAAAATAATGTATGGATAATCAAGTTGCTCCAGTCCAGTAAGTGTTCATCTTGAAATATTACTAGCAATATGACAGTTATTAATGTTTACTTTATAAAAACCATTAAAGATTTCACAGCAAAAAATAGTAATAGTTATATAGATATAATAGTTCAGCCCCTACTGATTTTTGCTTTATGCAAATGTTAACTTTTTATGGTGTACTGTAGACCGTTGTTTGTTTTTTATATTGATGTGTGGCAGGTGTTGGTGGAGATTGATCAGGTGAAGTCTCGTATGCAGTTAGCAGCAGAAGCGCTACAGGAAGCTGATAAATGGAGCACTCTCAGCGCAGACATCGAGGAGACTTTTAAGACACAGGTGATGTATGACACGTCTGTCTTCTCTTCACGCACTTCACACGAGGGCGGATGTCAGTCTGAAATGTTCATATGTGTTTGTCTGCAGGACGTGGCTGTGATCAGCGGTAAACTGACCGCCATGCAGGGTAGTTTGGCGATGCTGGTGGACACACCAGACTACAGTGAGAAGTGTGTTCAGCTGGAGGCTCTGAAGAACCGTCTGGAAGCTCTGACCAGCACACAGATCGTCTCCACGTTCAACTCGCTGGCTACAGGTGCTGTTATACATCAGGTTTATGTGTAAAAGAGATACATTTTAAATGGGATCGCATTTATCAAAGAATTGGAGTCAGTAAGATTTTAGTTTTGAAAGAAATTCATATTTTTCTTCAGCAAAGATGCATTAAATTGATCAAAAGGGACAGTAAAAACATGTATAATGTTATTAAAGATTCCTGTTTTTCATAACTGCTGTTTGAACTTTCTATTCATCAAAGAATTCTGGAAAAAAACATCACAGTTTCCACAAAAATATGAAGCAGCACAACTATTAATAATAAAGTTTCTTGAGCAGCAAATCAGCATGTTAGAATGATTTCTGAAGGATCATGTGACACTGAAGACTGGAGTAATGATGCTGAAAATTCAGCTTTACATCACAGGCATAAATTACATTTTAAAATAAATTCACGTAGAAAACAATTGTTTCAAATTGCAATAATATTTTACAATATTACAGTTTTTACTGTATTTTTGATCAAATAAATAATGCAACATTAGTGAGCATAAGAGACTTCTTTCAAAAATAAAAAAATCATCTTACAGAATAATATGCTTTAATATGCCAAGATGCTAATATTTATTTGTATAATCCGTTTCAGATCAAGCAAAGCTTTTTGTACGAGTTTTTACCGAAATGGACAGAATGCCGCAGTTACTGGCTTACTACTATAAATGCCACAAGGTACAACATTTTAATTTGAAACTTTAAAAAAAAAAACAATATTGCTTTAGAGTTATCATGAAATTACCTATATTTAAACGGCTTTTAAATAGATTTTTATACCTGCACTGCACAGGTTTTAAGGTAAAAAGACAAAAGTTTTATGTTTGGAGATGTTTTTATGTTTTACGTATTGCTGTTTTTGAAAAAGTATCACCTGAATGCATTTTCAACTTGAATTAAGCATTAAAGGTTTTATATGTTTTTGGTTGCACTCTATTTTACGGTACATGTACTTACAGTGTGCTTAAGAAAGTACCTAAGAAAGTACTTGCAATATAAGGTTAGGTTTAGGTGTAGGTTCAGGGTTAGTACCCAGTTATAATATGCAATTACAATATAAGTACATAGTAGTATGAACAGGACTGTAAAATAAAGTGCTATCAAGTTTTTTTCCAACTTTTTTTAGTCCCTTTGTTCCCACCATAAAATTGCCTAGCTGCTGATGTGGCATTATAAAAATTTTCCAAATAAATAAACTTGTGTGTGTTTAGGCACAACTGTTGAGCGTGTGGGAAAGCATCTGTCAGTCAGACGCGCCTCTGAAGCAGCAGCTCTCTGAGTTTTACGACACACTTCTGTCTACGTGGCACACACAGCTCCAGTGGAGCAGTCAGGTACACACACTCTCATCCGCACCGCAGTACAGCGTTCATGCTCTTACTGTCACACACACTAAGACGTGTGTGCATGTGTGTGCAGGTCTTTAAAAACCCCTGTGAAGTGCTCACCGTGCTGATGATCCAGACGTTGGGGGCGATGGTGCCGACTATCCCAGACTGCATTGCTGTGGCACTGAAGCGTTACACTGGCGATTGTCGTGTGGATGTGCTGTTGGAGCTCCATCAGACGGCGGCGAACTTCAGTCGCAGCCTGGAGGCAGCAATGCAGCCGCAGCTCGGTGCGTGTTCACCAAAAAAACCCCGTCAAGCATATTTAGAGCAAGAATCATTAGATGACATTAAAAGACTCTATTTAAGTATCTCAGTGCAGCCCCGAAAACTAATTAATAGTCATTTTAAATCTCTACCAGTCTTTGCCACTCTCCTTCAAACTGCTAGGTTTTACAGATTTTTCAGCAAAAAGTTTTAATCATGTAAAATTTTATAACATTTATTATCCCTTATTCTGTTTTGTATATTTTATATATCTTAGTAAGTACAGGTCAGAGTAAGTTTGTTGTTTCATTTTTACATAAATATATCTGTTACGCTAAAAGACGATGGAAAATTATTTCTCTCAATTTGACATTTTCACAAAAGTTATTTTATTTAATTATTTAGTTATTTTATTTATTTAAAAGTTATTTTAAACGTTAGACACTTTATTTGCATTTATTATGCTTTATATGTATTTAAAATCACTTTTGTTAATTTGATACTAAAATGGGACATCTTGTCTATGACCCATTTTTTATATAGATATAGATATATACATATATATGGATTATGACATTATTTATAATGCACATTCCTGCTATTCTCAGTAGTTTACTGTAATACATTTTTTTCTCCTCATTACTGTAATTCAAAAAAATATACTAAACATTTGTTATATGACTGAAGTTGTAGAGAATAATCGCAAGAGTACATATTTACAGTAATTAGTTATTTTTTCAAATTTATTTTATTAAAAATATATTTTCAGTAAAAATATGCATAATTTTCTTATATATTTATTAAAAAAGATCATTTATAATAAAAATAAATACACATAAAAAAAAATACATATATATATTTTGTAAGGGCCAACAATAAATACTATTAAATAATATTACAAACATGAACATGAAAGTCATCAGTCTTTGTATATGCTTTTTGTGAATGAGTGAGATTTAATTTCTTCTCATTTTCTTGTCTTCATGTGTATGTTTCAGGTGAGTGTAACCTCTTGAAGGTGGCAGAGCTGGTATCATGTGTTTATTCGCCTTATAAGACTTATCAGATGCAGTACGGAGAACTAGAGGAGACAAACTTACTGATCCAGCTCAGTGCTGTTCCTCTGGTGAGTAAACAGAAGCTTTCATTTTTGATCTTGCATTGAACCTTTGGCTTCCGATTATTTTTTTAATTGCATTGTGATTTTATTATCTGAACTAAATGAGCTGAAGCATTAGGGGTTGAACGACTTCTGATTTTTTAAAATCGACTTATGTGATGAAAGTCGAAGTCGACTAGTCGCTGATGATGTCATTAATGAACAAATAAATCTGCAGCTGTGATAAACACCTTGTGCACAGCTATGGCATATGACACAGCGCTGCCCACATGGCTATTGCTCCTATAACAGCTCATTTTTAACAGTTCTTTTGTCTTTGAGTCGTTATGTTTCTCACAGATTTTTGCTCGTTCTTAATCAGATACAGATAAAGCAGCACAGTAAAGATTACATTCATATGAATGCATTAAAATATATAATATATATACAGAGCATTGAAGTCGACTAGTCGGTGCAACCCCTATGAGGCATAAAAAGCAGCATACTGAGAAATATTACCAAGACAGTATATAAACAACACTTTTTCTGTAGCATTGTCTTCAATGTGATTTGCAAACAAGTGAAGCTTATGAGTGATTCTTTTTAGTGAATCATTCTCAGACTGACTCAATCTAACCTATTGCTCACTGAATCTGTCTGTGCAGTTACTAAATTACCTGCTGTAACAGATGCTGATAAGAGTTTGTAGTTAATGATACATATTCACAAAAGTTTTATTGTATAAATGCTATGTTTTTTTTTCCCTACAGCATTCGCCATGTGTTTTTTATTGAGTATTTGTGTGTGTGTTAGGAGCGTGGTGAGGTTCTGGACTGCGTGTTAGAGCTCACACACTCTGTTCAGAAGGTGTTTGGTTTGGCGGCGGCTGCTGTGGATCGCTGTGTGAAGTTCACGGATGGTCTCGGCATGTGTGGGCTCATCAAAGCCCTGCGAGCGCTTTTCAGCAAGTATGAATCATACACGCTTCATTTACTACGCTTGCACACAGAGACAAACACACAGCCCACAGGTCAGCTGCGCTCTCTAGCGGATTGTCTCTTTTCTCTCTCAGGTACGTGTCAGACTTCTCTGTCACGCTTCAATCAATCAGGAAGAAGTATAAGTTAGAGGACACGCCCACTTCTGAGGTGTTCACTGAGGATTGGACGGCTTTCCAGAACTCTGTCAGGTGGGTGTTTTTTTTTTGCCATTAATGGTGATTAGTATGAGTTTAAAGTTATGTTTATAGATGCATGTACAGTACAGTTATATAAAAGTATATAAATCCTCTATTTGTTTCTTCTAGAATCATTGCAACCTGTGGTGAGCTACTCAGACAATGTGGAGCATTTGAACAGCAGCTTTCAAACAAGTAAGATGTGTTAAAGAACAAATCTGCTTTATTTATTAAATTGTCTTTACTTAAGTTATTAAATTTTACCCTAATAATATCCCTGTTACACAATAATTATATGATTAATAAATTTAAAAACAATATAAAACTTATATATAACATTTTAATATGTATTTCTTTAATTAAAATTATATTAACTATAAAATATATCATGTATATGTGTGTGTATTTATCAGGGTTATTATCCTCAACTAAAACCATAAAAACCCTTGTAATTATTATATATTTAATTATTATATTATTATTATTATATAAATAAATAAATAAATATATATATATATATATATAT
>NW_015552655.1:1787941-1789257 GCF_001515605.1 Sinocyclocheilus anshuiensis
TATTTGTTAATTATTCATAGTTAATATTTTAGTTTTATTAAGTTGAAGTAATAATATAACAAACTAAATAAACTAAAAACTTAACACATTAAAAAAACTATATAGACATTTAAAAAAATGACAAACGCATAAAAAATAAAATCTAATTCAAAACATTAACAACAACTTTAATAACAGTATGTACAAATTAAATAACCTAAAACTAAAACTTAAATAAATAAAACCATGTAGACATAAAAAATAAAGTAATAAAAATAACAAATCTCACAAAAAATACAAACTAATTCAAAAAAATCATAAAAACTATAATAATAATAATGTAAATAATACCAAAATAACACGTGTGTGTGTGTGTGTGTGTGTGTGTTATAATAATCATTATTATCTAAATGTATAAATTATAGAATTATATAGATAATTTATGAGTGTTTCCTGTCATGAATCATGGTTGTGCATTGTGATTGGCAGAATCCTGGGGAGGGCGGGGTGTTTTCTGTGGGAGGGGTTTAACCCCAGAAGTCTGACTGGTTTACAAGAGGGCGTGGCTGAGAGGCGGAGCCAAAAGAACCCATGGCAGGAATACAACTACCTTCAGCAGACCAACACGGCTGAGTATAATACTCTACTGGAGACACTGCACTCCCTCAAGGTTTCACTTCATATATGATGTGTCCTTTGAATGTGCTGCTTTCATATTCTAGAAGTGTAAAATTGAAGTTTGTTTTGTGCAGGAGAAAGGAACAGGAAACTCAAGCTTATTGGCTGAGACTCACAGCACTCTGACGCGTCTGAACCAGCAGGCCAATCAGCTGGCGTTTGACTCTGTGTTCCTGCAAATCAAGCAGCAGCTTTTCCTTCTCAACAAACCAGAGGTTTGCCACGGTGTTTTTAGGTCACTATGAAATGTCAAAAATAGAGTGTATCGTATTTGATTCATTGTGTTTTTGACTTTTGAAGGGTCGCGGCTCTGCTAATTTGAGTCCAACGCTAACTGATGATCTACCGGCCTTCAGTTTGTCACCGCAGGAGTACATCACTAATGTAAGACAATATGAACACATCATATGAGTGTTATTCCATATCCTTATGATGTCAAACATGATGACAGATGATCACAAAATGCTCTTAAAGATACAAGGACAAACACAAGCCACATGTTCACTGGTTGAGATGAAGGTGAATGGCTGTAATTAGACTCTTTATCGTAGATACCTTCACACTGCACACTTATTTGTGCAAATTTGTTATACTGTAGTTTATATATATATTTTTATATTTTCTGTTTTCATTTTAATATGTAAATATAAAATGTATGT
>NW_015552655.1:1789441-1789801 GCF_001515605.1 Sinocyclocheilus anshuiensis
TTATATATATATATATATATATATATATATATATATATATATATATATATATGCGTGTGTGTGTGTATGTATAATACACATATATATATTTTTTTATACTTTTTTATATACAGATCTGATCTATATACATTCTAGTTATATAATTGTGCACTCATTTGTGTTTTGTCTATAGATCGGTCAGTATATCATGTCTTTGCCTCTGCATTTGGAGCCGTTTGTGACTCAGGAGGATCCAGCACTGGAACTGGCGCTACACACTGGCAAACTGCCGTACCCTCCAGAACAAGGTGAACACAAGCACATGAAATACAGCTGTTACACACACACACACACACACACACACACACATACATGATGTCT
>NW_015552655.1:1789816-1790152 GCF_001515605.1 Sinocyclocheilus anshuiensis
TGTCATCCTGCAGCTTCCTCAGCTCAGCCCGCATGCAACCAAACAGCTGGCAACTGACATAGGTGGGCATCATCATTACATCATGGCACCATTATCACCAAAACAATTCATATGTAACACTTGCTCTCAATGAAACTACAAAGCTGTAGTGGCTTTGTTTTTATTATTCATCATTAACATCAAGATTTTCAGTTAAAATTTACATGTATTTTGAGTCATGATTTACATGACTCAAAATACTATAACTTTAGCCAAGTTTTTGCAATTGTTTTATTTCTATTTTTGCCTTCACTTGTTAATTTTAAATGGTCCTGTGGTGTGAAAAAATGTGTGTGT
>NW_015552655.1:1790313-1790495 GCF_001515605.1 Sinocyclocheilus anshuiensis
TGTATATATATATATATATATATATGTATATGTGTATATGTATATGTGTGTGTGTTTGTCTATTATTGTTAGTACTATTATAGTTTTTGTTCATAATTTAAATGAGTATTATTTTTATATTTTCTGTTTTCATTTTAACATTTCATTAAAATGCAATTAATTTTTTATATTGTTTGTTAACA
>NW_015552655.1:1790682-1817780 GCF_001515605.1 Sinocyclocheilus anshuiensis
CTTTTATGAAGGTAGAATTGATCAATGTGTGTAATTTGTTTTGTTTTTTTAAAAGATTAAAAAAAATGTTTTAATGTAATTTTTACAAATAAGCCCATGGAAAAACAGGCCTTCTGTTTAAGGTGTTTTCCTATTTTTTGAGGGGGTTATAATTGGTCTTTAAAAACACTTGTGTATGTGTTTTATTATTGTCATTCCAGATTACCTGAGTAATGTGATGGATGCGCTGGGGTTGCAGACCTCTAGAAGTCTCCAGAATATCGTCACCCTTCTTCGTGCCAAACCGGACGAGTACCGGCAGACGGCCAAACCCCTCCCGCGCAGACTGGTCTCGGCCATCGCCACCATGAGAGGTCTGGAGTACTGACCCCACCACCGGCCAGGAGTAGATGGGCCAATATGTGTTGAAGGGTTTTCATTGTTGTCGAAACAAACACCAAAATGTGACACTAAACAGATCTAATATTTCTCAACAAACACAATAAATCTATAAATGGCACTTTTTGTTGTTTTTAACAAATTTTAACTGAAGTTGATGGATTGGGAAAATAAAAAATAGTCTGGCACTAAATTGTGCAGAAAAGAAAATGTTACAGTGATCCAGTTTTGTCTTGCTGGAGTTTCTTCTGCTTATTGTTGGCTCCAGGGATTTAATTGAAATGGCACAATGGAAGATGGTTTGCATATTTATTTTTTGTGTTTTGCATGTTTGCCATGATTTCTCTTGGTCGGTAATAAACATGCGCACTCTTGTGTTTCTGGTTTGTCAAGCTACATGGTAACTTTCTGCTTTTCGTGTCTGGCTTTCTGAATTTCTGTTTTCTTTGCTCACATGGGAAGTTTCATACAGCATTTGAGGAATGTTTTCAATTCTGTTCATTTGTTAACAAAATAAAACCAACCTCTGAACAGATTTAAATGCATTGTTTTGTGTTTTACAGTTCATATTAAATCTGGCCTGTGTTAAGTTTTGTAGTGCAAAAATTTTGATAAACAATTGTCAACATTGTAATATTAAATATCAAGAAATTATCAGATTGCCCCCGGATCTTGGAATGATTGTTTAATAAAATGTTATAATTTTTATAATTAGTACGTTTTATATTAAGCATATCTGAATGTGTTCACAAATATATATAGCCTATTGGTCAAAAATCTGGGGTTACATTCATTAGTTTTTTTTCTCTGCTCACCAAGATGGCATTTATTTGATCAAAAATACAGTAAAAACAGTAATGTGAAATATTATTAAAAATGTAAATAGCTTTTTTCTATTTTAACATTTTAAAATGAAATTTATTTCTGTGACGCAAAGCTGAATTTTCAGCATCATTACTCCAGTCTTCAGTGTCACATGATCCTTCAGAAATTATTCTAATATTCTGATTTGCTGCTCAAGAAATCTGATTTTTTTCAGGATATTTGATGAACAAAATGAGCAAAATATCAGCATTTATTTGAGATAGAAATAGCTATTTATTGTCACTTTTGATCAATTTAATCTGTCCTCTCGGAATAAAAAATAGATAAATAAATATAAAGATAACTTTACTGACCGAAAACTTTTTTCTGACCGAACATGTTTCATATTGTTACAAAAACAAAAGGAAAATATCTTCCAGTATGGATGCAAGTGTCAATGTGCATTAGGTCTTGTATGAAGAAAAACACATTAAGGTTGTTAATCACTTTAATCATATTGATTACTGATCATGTTGATTGATCGGGATGATTGGCAGTGGTCAGAGAGGTGGTGATTGCATATCTGTAATTCAAGTACATCAAATCAAACTTAATACACAAGAAACAGTGATCAAACTGACATTGTATACAAGAGCAGGCACAGTAAATCGAACAAGAAGAATTAGATGCAGACAGATCTACCATTCCAAATCATCTTAAGAGGGCAGTGTGCTTCAATGTGCGTGAAAGACGGAGAGACAAGCTCAACTTGTCCTGAAAACAAAACCATTATGTTTGAGAATAAACCTAAATCAGACTGCCGTTTGCCTGTGTGGCTATGCGTCGTCGTGCTCCTGCTAGAAGCATGCTTTAAATGATTTATTTGTGAGCCAAACACAGGCTCTTTTTTATATTCATAGCGAACGACAACAAAGTGGTCATAAAAAAAATGAACAATCTTCGAAATGGAACAAAGTGATGAACTTAGAACAAAAAACTGTATAAAATATAAATTATTCAATAAATTGATAATTATAAACAAAAGCATTTATAAAACTATAAATATGCACAACTTTGAAAAAACAAAGACCTATTTGGGCAATAAGGTTTCATTCTGGGCTGGGAACGGACCCAGTGACCCAGCACCGGTCGAGACATCTCGTTTTCGCTAGGTTTCGAAAATATAAGCTGTGTCATATTGTCTTTCCCCAAAAGGTCGCATGTCCACTTCCACCATATATCAGAAGCCGATGATATCGGCACACCCGAAATATCACAAACCGTGCCCCACACCAGACACTGGACCGCTGCCTGCTCGAACCATCGCCGTCTTTCATATTCACTTCGTTCTGTCCTTTCTGTCGACTTGCTAATTAGCAAGATGCTTTTCATCTGCAATATCAACAAGACAGTCAAGCACCTTTTCAAGGGCAACTGGCTGCGAGCATCTATATTTGATCTATCTGCCCTGTCATTGAAATAAAATCACACACATCTGCGATAAAAATATAAACCTTGACTCATTTGCTTAAGCTGACTCTGATTAAATGACTGAAAATATGATTCATGTGATTCGCCTGTCATGTAGCTTATAGCTAATACGTCTTGCATAGGACTCTCACTAATTTTTGCACATTGTGAACAAGTTTGCAAATGCCCTCGTGTTTAATAAATGCTAACAGATTAGCTGCAGTGCTACCATGCTAAAGATGCTACTAGAGTGAGGCCAAAGTTAGTTTCGGTGAGGCCCATCTGAAAAAAAAAAAAAAAAATCTCAAAATGTTTTTCATTAGCTTAAACCTAAGGGTTTAGCTTTAGCCTGGAGTCTTGAGAACTAAAAACAACTTTTATGAAACATGTTGTGTAAAACTGAACAGATAACAGTTAACATATTTAACTTAACTATGATGTTTTGCATTTTCTTAAAGCTAAATGCTAAAGGTTAGCTTCAAACTGGTATCCTGAGAAGAAAAATAACTTCTATGATAAACATGTTGTGTAAAACTGAACACTTATGATGTCAGATTAGCATAGTTAGCTATTTTAATTATGTAGCCAATATTATGGCAACTAAACATTTAACTTTGATTTTCATATTAACATAAGCTAAATGCTAAAGCTTGAGTCTGGTGTCCTGGGAACCGAAAACAAATTCCATGATAAACGGGTTGTGTAAAACTAAACATTTCAAGACACCAAATTAACATGATCAGAGTTAGCTATTTTAATTCTGTAGCATTAGAATAACATTTAACTCAACTGGTATGTTTCACATTAGCCTAATGCTAATTGCTAAAGCTTTAGCTTCAGCCTGGTGTCCTGAGATACAAAAACAACTGCTAAACAAATTGCAAAACTGCACATTTATGGACACCAAATTAGCATGATTAGAATTAACAATTTTAATTATGTAGCCTATATTACAGAATGACAAATAAACACATTTGACTCTTAACACTGTGATGTTTTATTCGCCTAAAGCTAAATGCTAAAGATTTAACTTTAACCTGGCGTCTTGAGACCCAAAACAAGTTGTATGATAAACAAAAAGATAAAAAAACTGGGTGGCGATTTTAAGACATCAAATTAGCGTGTTTAATGTTAGCAATTCTAATTCTGTAGCCAATATTACAGAATGACAAATTCTTTCTCTTCTGAGCTTATTCATATTCAAGTGTTTTCATTGCTTTCGCCCATTGAATAAGCTATCAGCTGTGATTTTGCTAAGCTAAAGGCTAAAGACTATTGGCAAGGGATGATGCCTGTGTCCTAACTTCCTGTTTTAACAGGAAATACATCAACAAATGACAGCAAAATGCTCATGAAAACAATCAGACGAAATGAAAATGAGAAATAGCTGCATGGGCAGGCAGAGGTCTGGTGCGGAACTGAGCATTCACATTTTTCACCTGAGATTAGAGACACAATGCCTCTACAAAAACACGCTGCATCTGTTCGTAAGGAAGACGCTGAGACCGATACGAGTCTCCACTTTGCCTTGCTACAATCTCCATTCTCCATCTCAATCATTCATATTATTGCCAATGACAGCAGGTGAACTCAAAGTGAGAATGAAACGCTATTAATCCCGATGCATGTGGGGGAAAAACGCCATATCCCGCTTACAGAGGATTCTAGCATCAGCACAGTTGTTATCATGGCTACAGAAGGAACTAATGTTGTACGCAGACAAACATTAGCCGAACACTTCAATAAAAGACGAGATAGACGATTCCTACGACATACAGAGAGAGATTCGCAACCAAAATATACAGTCCAGGTGGCGTTTCGATGGAAGAAATGAAACCGAATGAGAATGTAACATGGGGCAGTATATAGCAGAATCGCTTTTGGTGGCATTGAGAGTTTTTGTTAAAATCTTAAACTAATAAAACAGTTCAGTGTGTAACTCGCAGTCAGAATTTATTCCAATTTTTTTCCTATTTCAAAACAAAATATAGCTCTTTTAAATATATTATTTTTCTTAAATATCCATTGCATATCATGTTTTTTTTTATTTATTTATTTTTATTAACATCTTTATTATTAATATATTTTTTTAATTATTATTTTAGCCCTCCCCACTTCAACTAAGGGCTAGCAGAAAATACAGTCATGCAAAGTTCTCATGCTGGTAAACAAAGTTACAAAAATGCATTTTTAAGTTTTTTTTTTTTCTCTCCAAGTAGTTTTTTTTTTCATTTGTTTTTTTTCTCTCATATATTTTGACATCCATTTTCTCACAGTTCAGTCTACGAGGAAACAATCTCTTCTGTTTTTGCGCCCTCCCTCCAAAAGAGAGCGTTAATATCTATTCTTTCGTCCTTTTTTGTATAAGTCGGCGGCTGTTCATAGGGTGGTCGGCGTTGCGTTTTTACAGTTGCGTTCGGACGCCGGTTGCGTCGTGTTCCTCGTGAACCATGGAGATGTTTTTGCAACTACTTATCAAAATATAAATTTGTTCTTTTTTTGCACATTTATTCTTCTTGATTCGTTTGGCGTGACCTCCTGTGTTCCCTCTGATTAGTTAAGAAGGAACGGCGCTGGCAAGCCAATAGGAGAGAATACAAGACAGAGACGGAGGGAAACTCTGAAAAGGCAGTTTTAGATGTATTGACGATTTTTAGAAAGGGAGATTTTAAGAATGTCTCTGCATTTCCCTGACCTTTATACCCTCTTTCCATGAGGAAAAAACAAACTTCCACTTGTTATTGGTCCAAGCACTTGCATGTGCATGTATATAATCAATGGCAGCATCAGCTCTACTAAATAAATCACAAAATAAATCTCTATAATCAGGAACGAGAGAGACCTCCCTCAATTTAAGTTTTTTTGGGGATTTACAAACAGCACCCCTGGCAGAACAGCCAATCCGTTCATATTTAAAGGGACGAAAAATTCAGATCTGACAGGGAATGTCTTAAGTTATTTTGTACCATTTTAGCTTTCGTACATTATTTGGTCACAGTTGGGCTTTGGTCTGTTGGGACTGTTTTCGATGTTGCCTCCCCCAAACGCTTGGGGGAAAAACTGGAAGACTGTTTGGGAATAGCAACGTACGTCTTTAACCAAAGCAGAGTGCTGCGTTTCACTTTTCAGTGCTCTAGATTCATTCACAAAGAAAAGCTACTCTAAGACTCAGACGGGGAGTGGGAACTACCACACGGCAATGCACAAACAACACATTTTGCTGCTAATAAGCTGAGTGGGGGAAGAAAACAATAAAACTTGTGCATGACTAAGCCATTTTTAGTCATTCTGTGCAAACGGTCAATGAAATATCAGTCTGTAAAAAGTCTGTCGGAGAGTTCTCCCAGCCAAGAAATGCTACAGGGTCTTAGCAGAAATGCTACATAATTATTCTAACTTGGTCCTTCATTCTTACATATAGATTAATATACAGAAACTCAGGGCCCAGGTGAGTGTGGCAGTCATAACGCTTGGTGTTTTGATCTTAAAACATTGGAATGTTTTCCGTTCGTTCCTTCAAGAGTCTTTTTTCTCTTTCAGGTGTCAGTGCAATGATCGGTTTTGTTGCCGTAAAGTCAGTCAGTCTGTAGAAAGAGGAGTGATCCGGAATTTCGGTGAGGTTGCTTTGGTTACCGTGTGACGATCCGGCCTCGGAAAATTCCAGTTTCCTTGTTTTTCTTTTTTTCCCCAGTCACACCCTCTTGCCACTCCGACATTCCTCACATGTCCCGTGTGGATGGTATGGCCCCATCGGCAAAATTTTCAGGATTCAGCGAATAACCGTGTCTCCTTAATAGAATTGCCAAATGCTAGAAACTTAACACTGCGGACAAAAACAGAGATATAATAATTTTGTTAGAAATGAACATTAATTAAGCAAAGCGTTTAAAAGAAAAATCACAGAAAAATTAAAAGGAATAGTTCTCCCAAAAATTTGCTGAAAATTTACAGACCCTCATGCCATTCCATATGTAGAAGAGTTTGTTTGTTCATCATTTAGCACTTGTTCACAAAAGGATCCTCTGCAGTGAATGGGTGCCGTCAGAATGAGAGTCCAAACGGCTGATAAAAACATCACAATAATCCACAAGTAATTCACACCACTCCAGTCCATCAGTTAACATCTTGTGAAGCAAAATGCTGTGTTTTTAACTTCAAACTGTTGATACAAGCTAAAATACGAGTCTTCTATCCATAATTTTGCTTTCTCCAGTGAAAAATTTGTCTCATCTGAATCAGGTGAGAAATATGCACAGATCAAGCAACGTTAACAAGACAAAACAATCCAAATCGGAAATTAAACAAATATGTGGGTGGATTTTGGTGTGAGAGAACAACAAGAGATGGACTTTTTTACTGTGTTATTATTGTGATGTGTTTATCAGCTGTTTAGACTCTCATTCTGACGGCACCCATTCACTGCAGAGGATCCATTGGTGAGCGAGTGATGTAATGCTACATTTCTCCAAATCTGTTCCCATGAAGAAACAAACTCATCTACATCCTGGATGGCCTGAGGGTGAGTAAACCGTCAGCAAATTTTCATTTTTGGGTGAACTATTCCTTTAAGATGTAGAAATGCTTTTAAGAAAATCACACAAATACAAAGCTACTGAAAAAATTAAAAAAAGAATTTGAGATGAACACAGTTAAAACTCTTCTACACACACACACACAGATGTCAAGATGAAGTTGCATGCACTGAACACCGGCTGTGCAATGTATCTTCTCAGGGGTGAAAAAGTCCAGTCCGAGAGAAAACACACAGGTGCTAATTACAATTAATGATAACACAGTGTTTAACCTGAAATCCGAAAACACTGGAGATCACACTTGCGTATTAACACTTAACTTGGCCAATTAACTTTCTAGAACACACACAGATGTCAAGATGAAGTTGCATGCACTGAACACCGGCTGTGCAATGTATCTTCTCAGGGGTGAAAAAGTCCAATCCGAGAGAAAACACACAGGTGCTAATTACAATTAATGATAACACAGTGTTTAACCTGAAATCCGAAAACACTGAAGATCACACTTGCGTATTAACACTTAACTTGGCCAATTAACTTTCTAGATCTAGCAGGCTGATAAAGGAAACTTATTGATTAAAACTGAGAACAGTAGAAAGCTGGGGAAGGTTTACCTGTGGATGGCTGGTAAAAGTTAAGCATGTACTGTAAGAATTCTGTTAACAGATAATTCATTCAAGCCTGAACCACTAACAATAGCTATGATTTTGTACATTTTAGTTCAGGTAAGAAGCAATAAATCTGTCAAAATTCACCTTTGTGTTGTTTTTACAGATTCGAGTGTAATCTGGGTGAATGAATGCATTTCAATGACAGTTTTCAGTTAATTTGTAAACACAAATTCAAAATGCACACACGCACCATAAACAAACACTCATTTACATACAGTAAATGTCATCAAAACACATGGAGTCTTTAAAGAACAACCAACATACATAAAGAGAAAGGCAGAGGTGAGTTTAATGGGCAAATGGGCTCGTGTAGATACACATTTGTACAGATTATGTCGGCCTAGAAGCTTTGCATTAATAGGTGAAGCTAGTTAAATCTAGCTAGCGGTGTATGGGTCTCTACAACAACACTGTAGCCTAAATTATCCTCATAGAGGGCTCTTGCTCTTTTAATATAAACATGTTCGATGTGTTTCAGTGACCTGACAGTGTTGTATAGGGCACAGCTACATAGTATACACAAGGAAAAAATCAGTTCTTAAAAGTCCTTTTTTAACATTTTAAACATCTGCATACTACAAGTACAGCACAATATTAATTTTAACATCAACTCACAAATGGAGGAAAGACATTATTATTATTTTTTTTATCTAGAGAATGAATCTTCTCAACTAACTAATCACTAGAGATCCATAACTAATGGAGACTAATCAGTTTTAGAGGAAGAAAGTCTCTTGGTTTCACAGTGTATGAGGAGGCCTGGCGTCCCGCTACATGTTTGTTAAAATACAATAATTTTAACAAGGATTGGTGCCAGTGTCGTGCAGGATTCAATCCCACCACAGATGCATGCACAATAATGTGACGATTATAGTATATTTAAATATATTTTATAGTTTGCGTGGATTTTGCATTGATATAATGCTGTTTCTCACTGTTCCAGCGTCTAGTTGTTGTTGTTTTTTTACATAATTATCGGTTCTGAATATTCAAACTTTAAAATTCAAGTTTTACTGTACTACTGATATATACTACCATTCAAAAGTTGGGAGTCAGTAAGATTTTTTTATGTTTTTGAGGTCTCTTATGCTCACCAAGGCTACATTTATTTGATCAAAAAATAAAAAATACAGTAAAAATAGGAAATATTATTGCAATATAAAATAAATGTTCTATTTGAATATATTTTGAAATGTAATTTATTTCTGTGATGCAAAGCTGAATTTTCAGCATCATTACTCCAGTCTTCAGAAATCATTCTAATACACTGTTTTGAATCTCAAGAAATATTTCTTATTATTAGCAATGTTGAAAAAAAATAAAAAAATAAAAAATTATATATATATTTTTTTTTTTTTAAAGAACAGCAATTATTTAAAATAGAAAACTTTGGTTACTCTTGGTTACTGTCACTTTTGATCAGTTCATGCATCCTTGCTGAATAAAAGTATTATTTCTTAAAAAGAGAAAAAAACTTTTGAATGGTAGTGTATATTTTATTAAAGGGGTCATATGATGTTGCTACAAAGAACATTATTTGGTGTATTTGGTATAATGAAATGTGTTTATGCGGTTTAAAGTAAAAAAAACATTATTTTCCACATACTGTACATTATTGTTCAATTCGATTCGACAAAGGAGCGTCCGGAGGGCTTGCGGCAACCACATGTGACGACCCCGGGCTGGACTCCGCTTCATCCACGGTGAAAGCCGATCCGGCGATCCGCAGTGCTTATAAGTTGATGTATTTCCTCAGCGACCAGCACGGATCAGCTCCAGGCATGATGAAGCGGATATCGTCCTCTTTTGGAAGACCAAACAAAGTAGTTTCGCTTTCACAACGAAACACACAGCGTCTTCACGACATGGCGGCGGCAGCAACAACAATACTACAGCGAGAATAAAAGTTACGCCTTCTTTCTTTGTGTGAACATTTGGGCGGCGTTATGCAAATCTTCCCACATTGTGATGTAGACATGTGGGGGCGTGTTAGAACGAGCCGTTTTAGGTAGGCGTGGTTGACTCTTAACTTTTATAAAGAATATCTCTTTGGATTTGAGACTTTAGTCTTTGCAACTTTACAGATCTTCTTTATGCACCAAGAGCTTGTAACACTCCAAAGAGAAAGGAAAAATTGAAATCGCATCATATGACCCCTTTAACTTTTTATACTTTTTTCATGTCCTTTGACTTCATCAGAAAATACTTTTTTTCTTAACTGGGTCATTCTAACTTGCCAAACTTTGGTTATCATAGAAACTGTACCAATCCTGAATTGGAAAACGAAATCACTTTGGAGGATTGAATCTTGCACAATGCTGGGTACATTGTAGGATCCAGGTTTGCATGATCGAGGAGCCATGTTTAAAACAAAATAGCTCCTTACTGATATATTTACTGTCTCAGCAGTGGGTTGTTCTCCATTGGGAAACTAAATCACATTTAATGATAAAGAACTAGATAACATACAGTTCCCTATATACTACAACTTTGCAATTGTTGCAACATGTTATTTTTTTTTGCTATTTCAGGGAAGTACTATTCTCAGAAATGGCTTCTTTACTTAGTATCACCTCTTTTGTTAATGATTCTGGAAGCACTCGGTCACATCGACCTGAATACATTTACATATATTTTTTTGTCTATTTATATTTATCCAAAAAGAAACACAGTAACACTTACGTATATATCATATACAAATGAAACTGTTGTGTAATGTTTTTGAAAACAAAAACAATTTGTCTTTGAAAAACATTCAAAATATAATAAAAAAACAACAGCAGGACACTAACATTGACAAGACAAATAAGAAATGCTCTTAAAATCATCACATCCTCTTCGTCATCTTCAATTCTTTTAACCTTTTCATCAAGATTAATTCTCTTACACATACATTTATAACACCACATGTGCGTACGTTTGCAGCATTATGAATTAGGATGGAATATTGAACATTTTGCATATATATATATATGTGGGTGAATGAGCATTTTTAGAGTTTTTTTTTGAAGCATCATCTGAAAATCTAACACTTAAGCCCTGTTCACACCAAGAACGATAACTATAAAGATAACGATATTAGCGTCCACACCAGTGAACGATATCGTCTGTTTATTCTAAGCGCACATGCGTCTGCCGCTTTAAATTCTTGAGCTCGTTACAGCAGGATGGATTCTGATTGGTTGTCAGCTGGAAACAAATCATTTTGAAAGTGATCACAATGATATCGTTCCTCTGTATCGTTATCGTTATAGTTGTGGTGTGAACTATGCTATTCTTTAATATTGAGAACAATTTTTAGAACTATATCTTCATCGTTATCTTTATAGTTATCGTGCTTGGTGTGAACGGGCCTTAACACATCACAAACACAGTGTACAATGGCAAACAAAGGAAAATAATTCCATCAAATGTTCTTTTTTTGCTCCTCGTGTACAGTTTTTGGATTGCAAGTCTTTGCTCAGAGGTGGGCGAAATTTGGCAACATGTTATAATGGGCAAAACACAGTATGCATATGATTAAACAAACAAACAATGAAGATGACCATGTGCAAAATAAAATAAATGGTCATGGAGAGACTGTATTATCAGAGCTCAAATAATCGATTTACCAGATTCACCCATTCAATTCTGATTCAATAGTTTTGCAAATAAACTAAATGATTTCAGTTCAAAGACAAATACAAACACGTATGTGTGATACATTTCATTTTTAACCCCTATTTGCAGAGTAATGATTGCATATGTACATTATTCTTGCATTGAAAATTCTGGAGTTTTCTACAGTCCAGAATTGCATGTATTCACAGTAATATTCATCTTAATTCAGAGTTTGAGGGAAATGGAACACAAAATGAGTGTATTCGAAATCAAAATGCATTAATTTATCTGCCTTGAGCATCAAAATCATACGTTTAACATGTTGTCTGACCCAGAAAGCATGGGGAAAAAACAAAGCACTTCCTTCCGTTCCTAAACATACGTACAATTGTTGACCTGGTTAACCTGCCAAGTTCAGTTCGTAACTAACATGACCCGTGGTCATTGACAAACAGCTCCGTTTAGTGACGTGTATCTACTGGCGCGGTCAGTCATTGTTATTGCTATGAATGTGAGTGTGAGGCTGTCCTGCCTTTCTCTCCTCCTTTCCTGAGTCGTTCTGTCACTCTTTCCGCTCTTCTGCTACAAAATGGAGGGAATTGGTGAGCGGCAGCGACGGAGGGGTCCCGGGGCCTCGTAAGGGTCATAGGGCGTGCTGGTGATGGGGGTCAAACGCAGGGAAGACCCCGCCATTCCTGATATGTTGTTCAGGCTGCGAGATTTCTCGTAACCCGTGGCTGGCAGATCGTTTTACCAAGTTTAATCGTTAGTGACAGGTTAAATTAATTTTAAGATGTGTGTTTTTAGATTAAACAGCATGGACGATGGGTTGGGCGTTACATGTTCAGTTAATATATCGATGTGGCAGACAGAAAACGATTTATGGGTAAAGGAACGAAACAAATGGAAACGTGAAAAACGTAAAAGTAAGTATAAAGCGACACAAATGTGAATTTAAAGGTGAAGAGACACGTAAAAGACAGACGGACAGAAGACACACACAGGACAAAACAGGAAAATGAGAGTTACGAAATTCGTCATACATTGGTTTTCTAAAAAAAATCCACAACATAAAAACACAGAGTTTTCCAGAAACAAATACTCCACATGTAAACGTTCACACTTTCCCACTGGTTGAAGAAAACACCAGCTGGATTGTTTTATATTTTGGAAGTGGTAAAGTCGGGATTTGCGATGAAGTGTTTCAGTTAACCAGTGGTAGTTAAGCTGGGCAGTGTAGAGTAAGACTAGACAACAAATAAGACAGAAGTCTTTCTCGGCCAGACTGTAGGAGATTGTCGAGGAAACCACGGCAGCCTTTGTGAAGCATTTCAACAGATTTATGAGCATGACAAACATTATAAAAGGATTGTTAGTGGCAATTTATATAAAAAAAAAATCTTTGTACCAAAACCTAGTGAACTGCTAAGCTCACAACTTGACACATTAATAAGCACAAAAATATTAATTATTCGGTAAAGTATTATTTTATTTTGTATTGATTCATTTTCGAATAAATAAATAAAAAGATGTTATTAATTTATGTAGGGTCTGTGATTTAAGCACATATCTTAAATATATTTAAGAAATCTTATTCAGATAGATAGATAGATTTTGTAAATAAATAAATATATTGAATTTATATAGTGCTTCATCAAAGCTTAAGGTCAAAAATATATCATATCAATACATTTTGTAAATAAATATATAAAAAAGCTCATGGTCTAAAATTTATATAGTGCCTTTTCAAAGCACAAGGTCAAAAAAATATAGTGAACAATGGTGGTATTAAACAGGCAATAAATAAATATATTATTTATATAGTATTATTTAGTATTATTATAGTATATAGTATTATTTATATAGTGCTGTTCCAGAGCTAAAAGCCAAACATATATTTTACAAAGATACATTTTGGTATTAAACAACCAATCAACCAACCAAACAAACAAATAGATAATAAAACAAATATTTATTTAATTATATAGTGCCATTCCAAAGCTCAATGCCTAAAAATCATATACAAAAGAAGACAAAAAGTATGTCTAGGTGACTCACTAGTTTTTGGAACAGACTGATTGTTGCAGTAATTACTGGAGCAATTCTCATCCAATCATTTCTGTACTATCAAATTTCACCCTAAGATGCTGATTAATACACTGCAGTCGAGTTAGTGAACAGATATGCTCTCGTGGACCGCTGGCTGGTTTCTCTGACAACCTCCTGAACATCCTATTATACTTCACTTGACTGGGAGCTCATAAAGCCTGCATTTGTAAAACATAATGATGACAAAAACGGGTCTACAGCACTTCTGCTGCATTCACGTAGTGTCAGAATTACCGTAATTACGAGATGGCAACACAAAGTTTACATGCCAGTTACATTTTCACACTCATTGCACCAAAATGCCTACATATATGGGTTTGCTGCTGATAGGAAAATATCTAAACATTACTTGAATTAACATCTATATTCTTATGCAAAATATTAAGCAACTAATGGTAAGTTTTATTTATATAAAACCTGACCTAAAAGTCACCAGCTACAATAAAATATGCAAAAATGGTAATATATCTACATGTAGCTCCCTAGAAACTTAGAATTACAGTAATTCTGATATAAATGACATTTGTAACATATAAATAAAAAATGTTTAGTGCTTATCAGTAAAAAAGAAATTCAGAATTATGTATGTTACATTGACCATTAGTGAGTTTAGTAGTCAGGCTTTTGTGACCAATCATTCAAGTGAAGTGACTAGCAGCGACCTTCAACCTACATATCAGACCCGCTTATCTGTCTCTCTCCCTGTTTCTCCCTATATGTGTGTGTGGATATTTGGGAGAGGAAGAGGTGAATGTGGGAAAAATTTGCCACACATTGACCACAGAAAAAAATACTCTGGAAACAAGGAAAGACAAGGAAAAAAAAGACAAGGAAACTTTCCTCAGAAAGTAGGACAACAGCTTGAACACACACACAGATGCATTCAGACAGAAATTTGCTGAGTCAGGTCTGATATAATATGCACCACACACACACTTACAGCTTCTCTACTTCTTCTCTATTTCCACATAAATGTGCACACAATCACAACCAAACACGGCAATACACATCACATGTGCACAAAAAATACTATAAAGTCGATGATACAAAATTGATTTCTGTGTAACTAGTTTGTAAAGCCATTCTTTTGTAAAATGTTGCATTATGAACAATTCAATGCAACAAATTACATGTTTTTATAAATTAGTTAATGCATAAGAGATTTACAAATGATTCAATGCAACATTTTAGTAAGAATGGTTTTATGGCTAATTTAATTAATGTCAATCTGACAATTTGCATAAGTAATGTTTTGCAATCAATTTAAAGCAACAATGTAGCAAGAATGGTTGTATAAATGATTCAATGCAACAATTTAATAAGAATGGTTTCACAAATGATTCAATTCAACATTTTATACAAGAATGGTTTTACAAGTAATTTGCATAGAAATTCATCCTGCTCGTGTTGCATGAATGCAAACACTTCTAGTTATGAATTCAATATTCTGTGAGTAGTTGTGTTCAAACATGTACAGAACCACAGTTTGTTACACTACAAAATACACCTACTATTCACCACAAGGGGTGCCATAGCAAGATATAACATAACTGTCTTCTGCTACTGTCTGTTTCAGCTTCAAGCCAGAGAGATAGATAGATAGAGAGATAGAGAGACAGACAGACAGACAGACAGAGAGAGAGAGATAGACAGATAGATAGACAGACAGACAGACAGACAGACAGACAGACAGATAGATAGATAGATAGAGATAGAGAGACATAGATAGATAGATAGATAGACAGACAGACAGACAGACAGACAGATAGATAGATAGATAGATAGATAGATAGATAGATAGATAGATAGATAGACAGACAGACAGACAGACAGACAGATAGATAGATAGATAGATAGATAGATAGATTTACAGACATTCCAAGACCGAGGTTTCTAACCACCACAGAACATGCATGAAGCATGCTTAATAATCCTGCACGCTTGTAATGCACTCGCCAATCACTCACATTCATATCTACATACTTGTAAAGCCGTTTTGACTTTTATTCATTCTCAGGATATGAATTCTTGATATCAACAATACAATTTTTGCTAGTTAAAATGTTAATTCTTGAAATCAGGAATTGGATTTCTAGTAACAATGGCTATTTTTGATATCAGCAATTACATTTCCACTAGTAACAATGTTAATTCTTGATATCAACAATGACACATCATCACTCGCAGAAATCAAATTCTTGATATCAGCAATTAAATTTCAACTAGTAAAAAATATTCTTGATATCAAGAATTTATATCCTGGGAATGGCAATAGGCAAGCCGTTTTGACTTTTATTCATTCACAGGATATAAATTCTTGATATCAACAATTCAATTTTCACTAGTTAAAATGCTAATTCTTGATATCAGGAATTAAATTTCAACTAGTAAAAATGTTAATTCTTGATATCTGCAATTGTATTTTCACTAGTTAAACGCCACCATAGGCTGCCATTCATAATCAATTGTTGATATCAAGAATTTATTTCTTAGTTGAAATTTCAATTTCACATATCAGAAATACAATTCTTACTAGTAAAAACCTTTATTTTTGATATCAGTAATCACGTGGTTACTAGTACAGATGTCTATTCTTGATATCAACAATTCAATTGCTATTAGTTAAAATGTTCATTTTTGATATCAATAATTCAATTGTCACTAATGACAATGTTAATTTCTGATATCATGAATGTGATTGTTACTAGTAAAAAAGCCATTTTAGATATCAGAAATTATATTGATATCAGAAATACATTTTCAGATATCAGAAATAACAAATGTAACATGTTGAAATTCATTTACAGATATCAAGAATTAACATTTCAACTAGTAACAACTGAATTCTTGATATCAAGAATTCACATTTTTACTAGTAACAAGGTAATTATTGATATCACCAATTAAATTTGAATGGCAGCCTATGGTGACATTTAACTAGTGAAAATACAATTACTGATATCAAGAATTATATTTTTTACTAGTTGAAATTTAATTCCTAATATAAATAATTAGCATTTTAACTAGTGAAAATTTAATTGTTGATATCAAGAATTAACATTGTTACTAGTGGAAATGTAATTGCTGATATCAAAAATAGCCATTGTTACTAGTAGAAATCCAATTCCTGGTATCAAGAATTAACATTTTAACTAGTGAAAATTGAATTGTTGATATGAAGAATTCATATCCTGAGAATGAATAAAAGTCAAAACGGCTTGCCATATACTTGTATAAAATACCCTTCTGGCCTAAAAGAGGAGTTTGTTTACAAGAATCCACTTGCATTAAAAACAAAACAGCAGCTTCCCGTTTATTAAAACCAACAACCTATACATGCAGAACACCCAGCGCTCTATATTAAAGTACAGCACGCTCACAGTCTGATCACATACAGGTGTACTTCAGTAGCACACAACCTGTACTGTATCTGTCAGTTTGGACAACAGAGCAACAAAAACAAGCCGTGTGGATTCTTTTACCCCTCTGCCTGGTCAAGAGCGCGGTTCAGACAGCCACATGCCATTTTTATCATGTTTGTCTAGTAAGAGCTTTTAAAACCATTCCTCGGGAGACAGAGCACATTAGTGAGGGTGGAATAAGACAGGAAGAGTGAATATATTTCATGGGATAGATGGATACTCGATGGAAGAAGGAGGGTGTGTAAGAGTGTAGCGCCTCACAACACTAAAACAACGGGACGTTTACGTGACAGTGTGGTAAAAATGCAAACTGGATATTAAAAATGTCCACATGTATTACCTTACAAATATTTTAAAGACAACATGAAATTAAAATGGAACGTGTATACTTCATTAATAAATATACCTGATCTTAACAATACTTTTTTAGTATAGATTTTACTTTTTGTTTTTAAATACATATACATTTTTGTATGCTATATTATTGTAATTATAAATATTGTCATGTTTAAAATATTATGTAATAAGATTATATATATATATATATATATATATATATTACAGATGACATATTTAAAATATAATATTTTAATTACTATCACATCAAATTACTACTTTAATACTATACATACTTTAACTTGTATTATTATTATATCTTTGTATATTATGTATGATTTAAAAATAATTGATAAATATATAAATTATTTAATATTTTTAAATATTTTTTTTCAACGGATTATATAAAAAATATCCTAGCTTAGTGTTTAGGTATAAACACCCACTTTTTATGATCCAAATTAATCCAGACGGACAAAATAAACTCCTGTTCTACATTACTTCCTATACCAAAACACCTTTTCTGATTTAAAAATTATTGATAAATATATAAATTATTTAATATTTTGAAATAATTTTTTTCAACGGATTATATAAAAAATATCCTAGCTTAGTGTTTAGGTATAAACACCCACTTTTTATGATCCAAATTAATCCAGACGGACAAAATAAACTCCTGTTCTACATTACTTCCTATACCAAAACACCTTTTCACTCTATATGTTAAATTATCAATTTAAATAAGTTGTGAATGACATCTCATGTTGTCTTTAGGTGTGTATATCTACTAAAGTATTCCCATTAATACATAAAATGGTTTATAGAGCATATTCCAACGTACAGTATACTGCATATTTATTCCTATATATTACACTAAATGATGAAATATGCAACACAATAGAATAAATGCTTGAATTCCAACACCTTTATCATGTTAAATGCACACAATGCAACCAGCTCACATGCTAAAGTATGTGCTTTATAGTTTATCTTATATTACTTATAACATACACACAATATTTTATAGGTTTATCATGTTCAAAATGTCCAGTAGGATGAGAGCAACAAGATTTGCATACCTACTGTGAACCAGGAAAACCTCATAAAGAAGTGATTCCTGTTTGAACATGTGAGGAACAATTTAAAACAGTTGATGTACCTACCCACAGTCACGCATTAGAAACTCTGGCGCTGCACTGACGGCCTGGAGGCGAATGAAGGATGAGATGAGTGTTAGTCACACAGTGGAGAGTTAAAAAGAGAGTGAATGACATGAAAGAACAAAAAGGGGGTTTGCAAATATCAAAACCACATTTAGATGCCCTAATGTGATGGATAACTATCTGTAAAGTGGTCATATGACGTTGCTAAAAAGAACATTATTTTGTGTATTTGGTGTAATGAAATGTGTTTATGCGGTTTAAGGTTCAAAAAACATTATTTTCCACATGAGATGAGTGTTAGTTACACAGTGGAGAGTTAAAAAGAGAGTGAATGACATGAAAGAACAAAAAGGGGTTTGCAAATATCAAAACCACATTTAGATGCCCTAATGTGATGGATAACTATCTGTAAAGTGGTCATATGACGTTGCTAAAAAGAACATTATTTTGTGTATTTGGTGTAATGAAATGTGTTTATGCGGTTTAAGGTTCAAAAAACATTATTTTCCACATACTGTACATTATTGTTTCTCCTCTATGCTCCGCCTTTCTGAAACGCGTCGATTTTTACAAAGCTCATTGTTCTGAAAAGCGAGGTGTGCTCTGATTGGCTAGCTATCCAGTGCGTTGTGATTGGCTGAATGCCTCAAGCGTTCAGGAAATGTTACGCCCCTTACCATACTGTGATGCCGTGTCCCGGCGCGATGAGACAACACCAATAAAACCCATTATAAACGAGGCATTTGTAGCTAGCATCCAGTGGGGACATAATTACGGATTATAATGACTTATACTGTCTTTTCACGCATTGCGTTGCATCGCGCAAACATAAAACCATGTCTGCATTTGTGATCGGAGACAGGCTTTGAGTCAGCATTATTTGTCAGAACACCGGCATTGTAGTCTACTTTCCCAGAAAACAGTCCTCGTCCTCCGTAAAATGCGCCGCACACATCTGACTATTTGGGTTGAACTGTTCTGGAACAGTGTTGTAAATACAACTTAACCACTGATCATTCTTTCGCTTTTCGCCAGGAATATAGACATTTCCCCAGTAACCGCAGTAAACAAAGCAGCGCAGCACCTGATTTTGCAACTTGCAGCGCTCATATTTAATCAATTAAACCATAGCCTTTTGAAGTGTAGCTATATCTCAATTTGCATGTATATTTGTTTTTTTCACCGGAGCACCACCTGAGTCTTCTCCTCCCGTCCCATTTACCGGAGGCGAATGTAGCAAACACATAAAATATGCCCAGTGGGATTTTTTTATAGAAAGATTATAAATACGGGAGAAATACGGGAAAATATTTAAACAGGATGATAGAGGGATAGAATGGTAAAATACGGGAGAATCCTGGGAAAAACGGGAGGGTTGACAGTACATGTGACCAGCAGCATTAAGTAATGATGATGAAGATATCTCAGCAAACAGGGAATGTTCTCAGAACGTTTTGGCAAGGTTCTCTCAAAGTTATAAACAAACGTTCTTCTAGTGATGTCAACCGAACGTTTGTGCAAAGCTCTATTATAATGTTCCCAAATTGTTAGCACAAAAAATTATACATTGTTAATGTAGCCTTTTTTCTTTTTTTGGACAATGGTTAATGTTAATACTAGTTTCAGAGCAATGAAAATGTTAGCAAAACGTGTTACCTGAGACGTTGAGGCAATAATTAGTCAGTTGTTATCGTCTGGATTGAAAATATCGATTTTGGTTGAACTGACATCGATTCTTAAATCCCAAGCCACAAATCACAGTAAGCTTTGTGCCTTTTTATGTCTGGTATGAAATAAAGTCTCGGCTTTCAAATTATGTGCGTTTCATTACGAAATTCAAACAATAAATACTGTTTTGGCGATCTTTAATGTGGCGTGAGGTCACATTACGGCTGCGAGGAGCGCGAGTGAGATCATCTCTTCCTCTTTCGTTACAACACGAACTAAACATGAATGAACATCAAAGGTTTGTTGAGAGATGCAGTACAACTTACCGAAATGTATCATGTCTCATGTAATTGCTCAATCAGTTTCAACCGCGCAAAGACGTCAATAAAACAGCTCGTAAACAACGTCACGTAGCCTACATTACATTTACCTCAGAAAAGCCAGAAAAATAACTCTAGACAGGAATATTTAGCTAAATATATGCACTATGTTACATGCTCATTATATTTTTACTTAGCCTGTTCTTTAATACTTAATTTATGTTTGAATAAATCCGTCAAAAAACAAGTTTTTATGCCAGCCAATTTAAAAGCTTGTAATGTTAAAGTGCCCCTATTATAGGTAATGAAAGGTTCATATTTTGGTTTTGGGAGTCCCCAACAACAGGTTGACATGCATGCAAGGTCAAAAAACACTTTCATTGTCTTATAATATGCATTTATTTTTTTTTTACTTAACTTACTTGCTCAACGACTCCCAAATGATTCATTTTTCCAAACCCCTACTTTGCGTGACGCTAATCTGTGGTGATTGGTCCGATTGGTCTCATTTTCATTTCGTCATGCCTGATAAAGCAGCGTTTGTGAGCTCCGTGCTGCTTTGTGTACAGCGTTACCGGGGAACCTGCTATTTTTTTACCGCTCCAAAAGCGGCACCTAGTGGCAAAGAATAAATTTTAATTTTCATCATTTTCATTCAGACCAACTCGAAAAGACCAAAAGTGGGCGGGCAATATGCTAATGTTTCATGTTGATGTCAACATGAAACGGCTTGGGGTCTCTGATCTATATATAATCTATTATAGATCAGTGCTTGGGATTCGTTTTAAAAACGACTCATTTTCAATGACTCAGAGTCGACTCTTTCTTTTGAGAGACAATAACTTTATACATGGAGCACTTTCAGATTTAAAACTTTGCAGGATTCACATGAAAGGTAATTTAAAAAAATCCATAATAGGGGCACTTTAAACAAAAAACATAATATGACATACATTTTGTTTACCTCAGAAAAGCCATTTAATGGCCTTGGCTAGATAGTTAGCTAGGAAAATAAGTCTAGAGAGCAGCATTTTACTAAGAATATGCACTGTACATATTCATTATATTTTTACTTAACCTATTTCCTCAATACCTATTGTATATTTGAATAAATACGTCAAAAAAAAGTTTTACCTTTAAAAATATGTAATTAACAGCCAACTGGAGTATAAACATAATAATATTATTAAAAAGTTATTATTAGAATATAACATTATTAGTATACAAACTGCCTTATGTGCAGTTTAAATGTTTGTATACACATCAGTTGTTAATTTTAACCTTTAACATTATAGTAATGTATCAACTGACAGGGTTCAATGTATAGTTTACAGCATTAGTTGAGAGATTTTTTCCTTAAATAAATAACATGTACTGTACCTGATATATATCCAACTGAATTGATATTGAAACCGATTGAATCGAATCGCATGCTTGTGAATCAAAATCAAGTCGAATCGAACAGAATCATAAAATTTGTGTCAGTACCCAGCCCTAGTTTATGTCATATATGTTGCTATGAAGGTCCCATGTACAGCCTGCAATGAAAAGCTATTCCAGCTTGACCTGTTCCGGCAGTATCTGGCTTATCGACCGCTGGGCTGTTAGAGATAGAGAGAGCTCACATTACCCACAATTAAGCTCTATCGATCGGCTTGTGACCAGAACACTGAACACCATGAACAACCATGACGGACTGCTCACCGTTGGAATCTGCTGTAACGGGAGAACAGATCCACTGCGCTGGTACTGGACTGTGTTATCAAACTAGTCCTTAAACTTAAACAGTGCCACTTGTTAACCTTTAAGAAGACGGCACCATGCATAATAATAGAGACGCTTGTATTTAGACAATGAATAGGTGGCCTGTAATGTTGTTTATGTCGAAATGGGTTTCTAAATGATTGAAGTTGTGATATTTGCAGACAAGAAATGCACATTTGCAGTAGAAACACAAACATGCAACATTAATATCTACACACATAGACATGGAAGGAGTGTGTGTGTGTGTGAGATATGAAATGAGTTGAGTGATATAGTGAGAAGGCCTCTGTCATTGTAGTTTCTCAATGATCTATTACTAGACTTGATAAATGCATCAATTTAACAATTATAATTGAATGTACTGATTTCAGAATTTTTGAATTTATTATAATTACTATCAATTACTATGCAAAATACAATTATTAACCAATTTTTACTGATTAAAATCCAGCAAATCTAATTCTGACATGAACATGCTCAATTGTCCCTTTTTTTTTTTATAATTACGAATCATACCAATTTAACTGAACCAAGTTGTGACTTAAATGCAGATTTCATGATGCACTGCATCATTTAGAAAGGATCATAACTGAATCGAACCATCAGGGTAAATATTTACACTTCTATTTGTAAAGCATAACCGGTTCACTATATACAGACTGAATATAGACCTTCATGCTGTTGCCTTGACGGAATTAGAGCACACCTGTTTAGTTTTGAAAAATGTCCTGCTCTCAAGGCATATCTCATACAGATTCTCACTTTGACCTTGTAATGCCAAATTAGGTTACAATTTGTGTGTATAAAATTGAAATATCAATAAATTGAGAGATGGTTATGTACAAGACAACTGTATTTTACACCTTCCTAAAAAGTGCTTAAATAATAATAAAATATACATAAATCAATAAAGGGGTCATGCTATTTTTTATTTGTTACATATGAATGAAAAAAAAAAGTTTTTTTTTTTTTACATAATAAATATTTTTTGATACAATAAAAATGCATGGTGATCACTGACTGTCAAGTTCAATAGCAATTTGCTAGATTTATTAAAATCAATATTAAAATAAATAAATAAATAACAAAATGATTTTTTAAAGGTTTTTAAAAATAAAAATATTTAAATTAAATGTTGTTTTATCTTAAAAGATTAAGGAATATGCAATTCATTATATGTATAAATTATTTTTATTAACTTGTAATCATTTTACATACAATGAAAATGCATGGTCATTGTCACTTTTTTCTAGATTTATTAAAATCTAGAAATTAAAGATTTAAAAATTAAATTAAAATAATAATAAAATATTACAAATAAATATAGAACATTAAGTCTTAATAAATAAATAATTATTAAACGATAATAATCGTTTAAAAAACAATACTAAAATATTAATTAAAAAAAAAACTTAAAAATGGTCTTATATTAAAATATATTATATTCAAACTGTTTTATCATAAAAGATTTAATACAATTTGATTATTTTATTTGATATGACCTCTTTATAATCAATACGTGAGGTGTTTTATTTTAGTTTCTAGTGTCAAATAAAAATAACTGAAACTAATGTAGTTGCTCTACAGTGAAACTATAGATGTTTGTTTGTGAGCATGGGCCAGAAAAAGGGGCACTGATGAACTTCGACCAATTGAACACACACGACAGTTGACCAGTTTGAACACACACATAAGACCATAAACATACAACACAAACAAGAGGACATGGAGGAAGACAACAGGAGATAGAGAGACAGAGAAGAAAAGAGAAAGAGAACTCACAATGGCTCACAGAGATCCTTCACAGAGACTTCAGAAGTCTGATACTGACTTTGACTCTGAGCAGATAGCCTCATGCAAACAGCATTAGAGCAGGGCAGGTCGGTGCACACACACACACACACACACACACACACACACACACACAGACCTTCATGCTGTTGCCTTGACGGAATTAGAGCACACCTGTTTAGTTTTGAAAAATGTCCTGCTCTCAAGGCATATCTCATACAGATTCTCACTTTGACCTTGTAATGCCAAATTAGGTTACAATTTGTGTGTATAAAATTGAAATATCAATAAATTGAGAGATGGTTATGTACAAGACAACTGTATTTTACACCTTCCTAAAAAGTGCTTAAATAATAATAAAATATACATAAATCAATAAAGGGGTCATGCTATTTTTTATTTGTTACATATGAATGAAAAAAAAAAGTTTTTTTTTTTTTACATAATAAATATTTTTTGATACAATAAAAATGCATGGTGATCACTGACTGTCAAGTTCAATAGCAATTTGCTAGATTTATTAAAATCAATATTAAAATAAATAAATAAATAACAAAATTATTTTTTAAAGGTTTTTAAAAATAAAAATATTTAAATTAAATGTTGTTTTATCTTAAAAGATTAAGGAATATGCAATTCATTATATGTATAAATTATTTTTATGAACTTGTAATCATTTTACATACAATGAAAATGCATGGTCATTGTCACTTTTTTCTAGATTTATTAAAATCTAGAAATTAAAGATTTAAAAATTAAATTAAAATAATAATAAAATATTACAAATAAATATAGAACATTAAGTCTTAATAAATAAATAATTATTAAACGATAATAATCATTTAAAAAACAATACTAAAATATTAATAAAAAAAAAAACTTAAAAATGGTCTTATATTAAAATATATTATATTCAAACTGTTTTATCATAAAAGATTTAATACAATTTGATTATTTTATTTGATATGACCTCTTTATAATCAATACGTGAGGTGTTTTATTTTAGTTTCTAGTGTCAAATAAAAATAACTGAAACTAATGTAGTTGCTCTACAGTGAAACTATAGATGTTTGTTTGTGAGCATGGGCCAGAAAAAGGGGCACTGATGAACTTCGACCAATTGAACACACACGACAGTTGACCAGTTTGAACACACACATAAGACCATAAACATACAACACAAACAAGAGGACATGGAGGAAGACAACAGGAGATAGAGAGACAGAGAAGAAAAGAGAAAGAGAACTCACAATGGCTCACAGAGATCCTTCACAGAGACTTCAGAAGTCTGATACTGACTTTGACTCTGAGCAGATAGCCTCATGCAAACAGAATTAGAGCAGGGCAGGTCGGTGCACACACACACACACACACACACACACACACACACACACACACTCCTCTAAGAACAGTGAATAGCATTTAGGGATTATATTGCACAGGAAGAGATCGCTTTAACACCCAGAGCAATATGTGTGTGTGTATGTCTGAAGGTTTCCACAGATGGCAAGTGAAAACAGGAGTATATTTAGATCTTAAATCGACTCCCGTTGGCACAGTGAGCATCACACACAGCGTACGCTCGCTGCATCGTGCCCAATTAACAGTCTAATGTCCATTTAACGAGGCACTGCAGCTCTGTTCCAAACCCTAGTGCGCTGCCTCGCTGTCTACATAGGCTGCAAGCTTCTGAGGCAGCATCCTAGCTGAAATGGAACCTCATACTGTAAGTGACTGATCTGAAATGCTCTCCATGGCCACTAACTTTGTTAATGGTTACTCACACGGCACACAAATAGGAGACTCGACGGATGCTTGCAGTTGATTTCCAGTGAAGGCTGACATTAGCAGTTGCACAAATAACACTCAAATAATGGGCGGAAAAGTGCATTATAAATAGATAAAACCATTTTCTGATCGAATTTTTGGAAGAAAATCACAATGCATTATGTGATTATGTTTTTCATGAGGGTTACATGTGATCCCACCTTATTTAGGCAGCATAATTAGGATGCTTGCTATGACTATTCATAGAGTTATTTTCTTGTCAATCATTTCTAGTCTTACTTAAGTATTTTATACCCAGAATTTTCAAACAAACCAACAACTGCAAATATTAAACTTTGATATTACTTTTATAAATAATCAAACCAGTGCTGTTATTGTTAACTAAAACTAAAATTCTATTAAAATAAGTTTTCATTAATTGAAGTAAAGATGTATATATATATACACAGTATATATATATACAGTGGTGTGAAAAAGTGTTGGCCCCCTTCCTGATTTCTTATTTTTTTGCATGTTTGTCACACTTTAATGTTTCAGATCATCGAACAAATTTAAATATTAGTCAAAGATAACACAAGTAAACACAACATGCAGTTTTTAAATGAAGGTTTTTATTATTAAGGGAAAACAAAATCCAAAACTACATGGCCCTGTGTGAAGAAGTGTTTGCCCCCCTGTTAAAACTGTGGTTTATCACACCTGAGTTCAATTTCTCTAGCCACACCCAGGCCTGATTACTGCCACACCTGTTCGCAATCAAGAAATCTCTTAAATAGGACCTGCCTGACAAAGTGAAGTAGACCAAAAGATCCTCAAAAGCTAGACATCATGCTGAGATCCAAAGAAATTCAGAAACAAATGAGAAAGAAAGTAATTGAGATCTATCAGTCTGGAAAAGGTTATAAAGCCATTTCTAAAGCTTTGGGACTCCAGCGAACCACAGTGAGAGCCATTATTCACAAATGGCAAAAACATGGAACAGTGGAACTCCTGGGAGAACCTTCCCAGGAGTGGCCGGCCGGCCAAAATTACCCCAAGAGCACAGCGACGACTCATCCAAGAGGTCACAAAAGACCCCACAACAACATCCAAAGAACTGCAGGCCTCACTTACCTCAGTTAAGGGTAATTAAAATTAAACCACAAAATTATTAAAATTATAAGCTTAAAATTTCACTGCATGGTGATCACTGACTGTCAAGTTGAATGTCAATTTTGCTTGATTTATTAAAATAACTAAACAAAGAGCAATAAGATTTTTAAAAAGTTTTGTAATAAAAAAA
>NW_015552655.1:1818004-1818708 GCF_001515605.1 Sinocyclocheilus anshuiensis
AAAGTTTTGTAATAAAAAAAAATGTCTTCATATTAAAATCTACTTTTATATCAAAGGATTTAAGAATGTTTCATTAATAATATGTATAAATGTTTTTCGGAACAAGAAATCGTTTTTTTTTTTTTTACATACAATAAAAAGTTATGGTGATCGCTGACTGTCAAGATGGATTTAATTTTTGCTTGCCTTTCTACAATCAAAATTAAAATATGAAACAAAATAAATAAATATATAAATAAACAAAAATATTTAAATGTTGCCTTGGCAAATAATTAGTGCTGTCAAACAATTAATCGCGATTAATCGCATCCCCATTTGACAGCACTACAAATAACTTAAATAAAATAAGTTTAAGTAACGTACCAAAATTACTAAAACTACAAATAAAATAAATTTAAGCTAAATAGAAATACATATATTTTAAAAAAAAAAGTTTTTTTTTTTTATATTTCTATTCATCAAAGTATCCTGAAAAGAAAGTATCACCACTGTTAAAAACTAAGCTCAGAATTGCTTCAAGAGAGAATCGCAACGCCTTCGGAAAATCTCAGAATCGATGCAGAATCATTTCTCGATTCGTGATGCATCGATTTATTGTCCCAGCCCTAGTGCATATAGGCTATCTGTAGCACATACAGTATCTCACAGAAGTGAGTACACCCCTCACATTTTTGTAAATATTTTATTATATCTTTTCATGTGAC
>NW_015552655.1:1819430-1858050 GCF_001515605.1 Sinocyclocheilus anshuiensis
AATAATTTAAAAATTGTCATCATAAATTAATTAAAAAAATGTAAGGATATTTATTTCCTCAATAAGTTACTTTACAATCAGAGAATATTATCGGTTTCGTTTTAATTTCTAATGTCAGGTAAAAATGTGAAACTATGAAACTAATGTATCTGTTTTATATGGTCTATACTACAGTATATGTAGATGTTTGCTCACTAGGTTTTGTAACAGAGCCCGGATGGTAGTTTAGGTAGAGACAGTTAAGAAGATGCTTTAGCCATATAGCAGAACTCACACATACACATATCCTCAACAGACACTGGATGTTTGTTATAATGTTATTTCTGTGTCTATAGGTGCTCTGGATGTTAAAGTGACTGAGAGTGACTGCCTTCCAGGAGACGATGCCTTGCTGAAGCCCAGGATAAATGCCTGGGGGAACGTGGGCTCGGCTTTTACCCCGGTTCGTTCTTACCTTCTCAACGTCAGTCTGTCTTTGAGTCTGTCCAAATATCCCAGTGTCTGTCTGTCAACCAGTCAGTCAGACGTCAGTTACACAGCACACACACACACACACACACACACACACACACAGACCGTCGCACACATGTAGGAGTTTCCGGCTACGCTAGGAAGCAGGTTGAGGTCGTATGAGCAGATTCATAGGACTGTGCCACACATAAACACTCTTTTCTTCATCTGCCTGTGGTTTTTCCCGAGCTCCCTATCGCTTTCTAAAAGCTTCAAAGTGTCGCAACTTGCAGCAAAAAAACACGAAATATTTAGGCCTACATTTAAGGTTTGTGTATTTGAACTGCAATAAAAATTTCCATCCAGTTTCAACAAACAAACTAATAAACTTAATGTGATGCATATTTGTCAGTCATACATTCATGAAACTGGTAGGATTTCTGTAAAAAGTACTAATAAACTGAATATGTTTTAAATATACAATAACCAGGTTTAAATACTTATTATCAATACATTCAAAGTGTTTTAATCTCATACATCTACAGCTAGCCATAACCATGTTAATCTGTTTTAACAGAATAAATTACATTTTTTAACAATGAATTGATGTTAAGTCATTTGAATAAAAGCATTAATGTTTGAATAAAACCAAAACAGTGCTATTTTATTATCATTGATATAGTATTTGTTAATATTTTAAATTAGATTTTATTTGTCTATTTTGTTTTAAATAGTTAAGTAGTTTAAGTAGTTACAGTTTTAGTAATTTTGTTGTGTTTTTATTGTTTAATTAATAATTAAAATAATCTTGTAGTAATTTTTGTTTATTAATTTTAGTATATTTAATTTGAGATATTTTAGTATTTACAGTTAAACTAAAATTATTAAATGCAAATTTACACCCACATACACACAGACTAAACTAAATAAAATGAGCAATGCTGCCTTGACAACTAGCTGAAATATAATAAATTGAATTTTTTATATTTTATTCTATTTCAGTTAAGCTTTATTTCAAGTAGCAACATTTATTTATAGTTTTAATTTCTGTTTTGGTTAACGGTTAATAACCTTGAATCAAACAGGTGCAAAATGTTTTTTGAGTGCAGAAATCTTACGTGTTTCATGCATCACATTAATGTTATTAGATTGTTTACGTTCAAACTGTGTAATCAGACTGGATTTTATGCAATTCAAATACATAAATCTTAAATTTGGGCCTAGGTATTTTTTTGGAGTGAATGCGGTGTTCGCAGCATGGCACAGAACCATGAACTCGTGCTCATTTGAATTCATCTTGACCTCTATCGACCCCTGACATTTAACCCTGGTGTGACTCAACTCGGCACAGCGAACACCTTAACAACCTTTGAGTCTGTTTTCTATGTGTGTGCAGTTTTAAGCGTTGCCTCGGTGCGCGTCCTCCATCGCACCAGGGTTAAAGGTCACTGGTGGAGTGAGGGAAACACATTGAAAACACAATAAGCGACGTCACAACAAACACAATACACGCGCGCACGCACGCACGCACACACAGCGAGGAGGAGGAGGAGGACGGGGGGAGACAGTAGAACAGTGAGAGAATATATGAAGAAGCCAACATACAAACGCGGGATATGACACAACCTGAAGAAAAAGACAATACAGAGCGTGTGAGATCCCACTGAAAACACACACACACACACACTGCAGCAGCTGCAGTTCCAATTGTAATTGCAGTGGATCTCATATGACATTGAAAACAATCTTTGTTACACAAACTCTACAGTGTCCAACTTTGTCCCTCATACATGTAATACTCTATAGAGAGTATTAGGTTAGTGTAACAGACCTGAATACGTCCGAGTAAAGATTGGGTTTCTGCTCTCTTCGTGAGACGGTACGTTTATACAACACTTTAAAGCATCTTTAAACATTCCAGGTTATTTTCAACCTAACAATTTTACAGTCATACAATAACAACAGAAGCCTAGCGGGTAACCTATCATAACTATCATAATTTATTAGTATCAGTCAAAATGGAATATTTAATTAGTGCTCATTTTCTTTATTTTTACATTTAGATGACCTATGCCCTATTTGATTAACTTCAATTAACTAATAAAACGCAATCTTTAAACTTTTAAATAATATCTATTTTTCATATTATACATTATCAGTTGGATGATTGTTCAGTCCAGTGCACATGCAGCTGGTCGGCAGAGGATTCTTCTTGATCTGAATTCCCTCAAAAGGACGATTTAGAAGTTGAAAATAACCTGGAATATTCCAGTAAATACATTTAATCGCTTAGTCATCTGTCCTCTACACAGGGTGTCAGACAAATGCACTTTCAGAGTGAGATTTGTGCCGTCTCACTGTATTTGTGCTGAGTTTTCTTCATGTCTGCTGCTAAACTGGGTGATAAATTCTCCCCAGTGCACAGACATTTTTATCGTTGACTGTCCAGAGCGGGATGGTCAGCAGTTTAAGCGGTGCAAAAACATATGAGAGCAACTGCATCTGTCAGAAACCCAACCTCAAACTCATATTCAGCAGCATTATACAACATTAGATTAATTTCCTTTAACTGATGAAACTAATGACAGTTTATTAGGACAACAACACAACATCAACACGAAACATTACACCCATCAACAACAACACACCCATGCAGGTGTAATTGTGCTTGTGCTTGTGTTTTGTTTCTGTCCTAAATGGTTTGAACAATTGGACTTTATGTGCATGCATGTTTAGTATGTTTCTATTTCTGTGGTTGGTTTTTACCTCTGATTTCATTCATCTGTAAGGGGAGGATGGTCGGCTGATCTCCTGATGCTAACAGTGCCAAATGTAGTTGGGTTGTGTTGAGGAAAGGGCAACCGGGGAAAAGCTGGGTTTGGAGAATTGCGCATGCATGGATTGGACATCGTTTGTGTCATTTGTTGTGTGTTTTTATAGGCAGAGAGGAGATTTTTGGAGGTGACAGTGCAGGGTCACAAAGTTTTGTGGAATGATGTCGTGTGTAACAGAAGGTTTGTCACTGAAACAAAGATGAATAGGATCAAGGAAAATGCAATGGAAAAAAGAAATTGAGAGAATGGAAGAATAGAGGGTAAAAAGAGGATAGTGCATGTCAGGAAAGAAACAGAATTGAGTAAAATAGACATGCAAAGAACCACCAAACATAAATAGAGAAAGGCAGAAAAGATAAAAAGAGAAGAGGAAAAGAAAAAAGTTAAAAGAAAGATTTTTCAGATATCAGTGTGTTTTTAAGGATGCTTTCACACTTGAATCCTAAACTAACCAAATGTAGATTCCTTAAGGTGGACCAAAAAATAAACCAGTTCACTTTGTATTCACATTGTTTCTAGCCTAAAAAGTGGGTTCAGATCTCTTTTTGACCCAATTTAATGCTCATTCACTAGCATTGGCTCAACCAGTGGTCTAAGTTTGGGGCAGGTCCATCTGTTCAATACTTTTGCAATTTAATTTGGTGCCGCTATTGGTTCAGAAATTTAAATCTAATATAAAATATTAATACATTTCTGTAATGATTTTCTCAAATTGATGCACCAGAGTTGGTCAGTTTAAACGCTCCAGCCTTCATTTTTGCATAAAAGTGAAGAAAGACCTTTATGTGTGTAGTTAAAAATGATTTTTTAATAATCTTTATTTTGTTTAGTATTTATTTATTTTCTTATTCTGTATATTTAAATATTATTTATAATTTTTTAATTCATAATTTTTTTAATTAACATCTGAATTAAAAAAACATAAGCTGCTCATGTCCTTTAGTATGGAGCTAAAATTGTCTCAAAATGAATGAGTTTATAGTAAATCATATATGTGTATGTGTGCAAATGTGAAAGCCTCACATTCCTAAAACAAAAAAGCTATATATTTATATAAAAAAGGTTTATATATTTGCAAACAGCAGTTCATAACTTCATTGCAAAAAATTATTTTCTTATTTTGTATTTTAGTCTTGTGTTCAATTATAGATGTCTAAAAATTCCTAAACCAAGAAAATGTTTATTACTCTTCTTGTTTTCTGACAAAAATTAAGTGGGTTTATGCTTAAAACAAGAAAAAATATCTGTCAATCTGTTAAAATCTTGTTTTCCCTTTGAATTTATTCAGATATTTTTCTAGTGTTAAACTCGCTTCATTTTGAAAAATTGTTCATTGTGGCAAAATGTCAAGTATATTATTGTACATTAGGATATTAAGATGTAAATATGTAAGCATTGTGTAAATATAATCATTAACATCATGATTTTCTGTAAATGTGCTTTTGAAACAAAATGTATTGTAAAAAGCGCTATATAAATAAATTTGATTTGACTTGACATTTAAGCCAGACTTCTTGTAAATGCTCTCAGCCTCCTGAAACCAACCAAGTGTGAAAACACCCTGAGATGTTCAGTGGTTATGTAATCTGTATTTTTGGAGAGATGGGCACGAGAGAGATGGCGTGAGATGGGCATGTAAAACTCGTTTTTTGGAAAATTGTTAAAGGACGCTTGTGTGTGCAACTAGATCTGTAAGATCTAGTACGTCTGTCACAGACACTGGGACTGGGCCGAGACTGATGTTCCCTTCACTGCATGACTGTGTGACTGTGTGTGTGTAACCCGCATGCAGAAGCACTAAAACGTACCTTTCCGCACATTCCCATCAGTGGGTCGAAACTCTCGCGTGTTGAGGAGGAAGCAGGCTCTGTCCTGCTGGTGGCGTTCTTGTGTTCGGCCCACCGGGCTGCACTCGTCCGGACTAAGAACCTGATCGATTGTTGGACAGTCCTCGTTTGCTAGAGCGGCGCTGGCTGCGTCACCGTTCTGCTTCGAGTCTGAGGAGAGACACGAATGAACAGAGAGAGAGAGAGAGAGACGTCATGTCGTTCTCAACCTGTATGACTTTTGTTCCTTCCTTGAGTCATTTGAGAACTGAATCATTAAATCATTCACACCAGTTCTGAGAACTGATTCACATGACTCAAAACAATGGCTTGTGCATAAATCAACACTAAAAAAAGTATTTAAAATCTAGCAGTGTAGCAGTGAATAAGGAATTTAATCACTGTTTTAACAGGGTTGTTATTGTGAACTGAAACATAAACACAACATAAAATAAAGCTGAAATAAAATATATAACATAAAAATACATAAAAATTAGAAATGTTTGAGTTGAAAAACTGAAAGTACTAACTGTAAATAAAACAAAAAACATGAATCAATGAATAATAATATGAATCAAAATACTAATAAAAACTATAATATATAATATCTAAATAATACTGTAAACAAATAATAAATGTGCTTGTAAAATGTAAGTTAAAGAACAGTAGCTAGTAGCTGCTCTTCCTAAAAGAGAAACTACCTATCATGTCCTAAACAAAGAAATTACAACGCAGCTCATATATCTGGAAATAATGTAATGGCAACAAGATAAGCTGATGATATAGATAGACTAGTTAAGAAAAATGAAATACAAGGCAAGGTTTATGCATTGCCCTTTTCCTGTTCTGTATCTTTTAGAACGCATGTAGAACTTATAGTGACCCTATAGATCGATTAGAGACTTCCAGATTTAAAAAACAATGAATAATTGATAATAGACATGACATTAGCAGGAAGAGCAGTCCATCTGGAAAAAAAACACTCACACTCACAAATACACATGCTGTTGTACAGTGTAAAGGACAGTATGTTGTATTGTAGCGTTTTAACAACGCACCCAAAAGTGTTTTCCCCACACAGCTCCAAAACATCTTTTGGTTAACTTCAGATGTCTTTAATAGTTGTGGCTAAATTGTATTTTTAACTCAAATATCACTTTAATTGAGTTAAGTTTCATTTTTAAAGTATTAAATTCACAGATTTATCCCAAAAAAGCTATTAATAGCTATTAAAAAGTTATTAAATACATAAATATAAACATCTAATATATAATATCTAGAATGAAATACAATATAAAAATAACATTTTAGATATATGACATAAATTTTATAAATCATTCACTGAATTCTTCAACAACAAAAAAATTTAAATAAAATAATATTTATAATAAATGATTTATATGAAGATTTATACAGTATAAAAAGTAATATAATATAAAATATTACAAAAATAATAATACAAATATAGATATACATAAAATATACATTTTTGTTGAATTCTGTTGTGTTCATATACATAAACACACATACAAGCTTGGAAATCAACAGAAATAATTATTTTTACAGTTGGATTAAAATAACTACACTAAAATAACTATAAATTAAATTAAATTGAAATATAATACAATATAATATAAAAAATTATATTTATAAACCATATTTTTATTTCAAGCTAATGAACTATATTATGATATATTAGTCATATCAACCACTCCAACAAGCTACTGTAAATCAGTACTGTCATTACATTTTTTTGACCATATTGTTATATCCAAAACTTTACAGAATCCACCATGAGTTTAAAACCAGTCAATGAAAGACTTTTTGGTGCATAATATGAAAATCTGTGTGTATCCCTTCAGTCTCTCACCTCTGTTAATCTCTATGATCTCCTCCTGAGCTAGAGGACAGTCCCCCGTCATCCCGCTCGAGCCCAGCACGCCGCCCAGCACGTTACCCAGGATCCTCTGGGGCGAGGCCGTTGCCATGGCGAGGGCATCCGGCTTGCAGTAATTGGGCGAGCCGGGTTGCGGGGCTCGCGGGATGTGTTTGTTCTTCTTTTTGGGCAGCTTCTGCTTGGCCATGGCCAGAGAGTAATACATGCCGAAGTTGTTCACAATGACGGGGACGGGCATGGCAATAGTCAGCACCCCCGCGAGGGCACACAGCGCCCCCACCAGCATGCCCGACCACGTCTCCGGATACATATCTCCATAGCCTAAAGTGGTCATGGTCACCACGGCCCACCAGAAACCAATGGGGATGTTCTTGAAGTTGGTGTGCTTGCTTGCCGTAGGGTCGTCCGGACTGGCTCCTATCCTCTCGGCGTAGTAGATCATGGTGGCGAAGATGAGGACGCCGAGAGCAAGGAAGATGATGAGCAGGAGGAACTCGTTGGTACTTGCGCGAAGCGTGTGCCCGAGAACACGCAAGCCCACGAAGTGGCGCGTAAGCTTGAAGATGCGCAGGATTCGGACGAAGCGCACCACTCGCAGGAAGCCCAGCACGTCTTTTGCCGCTTTGGAAGAGAGTCCGCTCAGACTGACCTCTAGGTAGAAAGGAAGGATGGCCACGAAGTCGATGATGTTCAGCATGCTCTTGAAGAACTCGGCCTTGTCAGGGCAGAAGACGATGCGCGTGAACACCTCGATGGTGAACCAGATCACGCACATTCCCTCCACGTACATCAGCCATCTGTCCGTCACCACCTCGTACACGATCTCCTCTCTCGTCACGTTCCCCTCCGTCACGTTCTCCGTTTTGTTGTAGATGGTGTTGAACGCTTCGTGCGTCTCCATGCAGAAGGTGGAAATGGAGATGAGGATGAACAGAAGGGATCCGCATGCCACATACTGAAAAACGAGAAAGAAAGAAAGCAAGAAAGAGATAGTTCGACAAATGATGGATCAACATACAAAGCTGTTCAATATTACAAGCACAAGTTGTAAGTCAACATTTGTTGAGTCTGCTTAAGGCAAGACACTACAAGTAAAGTACAAGTCTTTTCTTTTTCATGCATTGGTCAGTTTTGAGATTGGCTTTTCATAATGTGTTGTTTTTTTTAGACTAGTAAAGAAAACATAAAATCTTTATTTTATTGCACTGCTATATCTATTTGCATCTGTAGTTTGAAATTACAGTACTCATTTTTAAAGGCTGTTTTCTGTGAATTAGTTTTAAGCAGCACTTACACCAAATTTTACAGTTTCATTCCCATCTATATTCTGAGGGTTTATCATTCACATTTTATAACTAAAAAAATGATTGATAACTTGCTCATTTTAAAAGCTGCTTTGAAACAAATATGTATTATGAAAGTGCTATACAAATAAACTTGAATTAACAATCCTGCATTGTTCCGGTAAGGAGATGCTTTTATCCAAAGGAATTTACGGTACACTTATTACAGACACAATCCCTGCGGAGTAACCTGAAGTTAAGTGCCCTGCTCAAGGACACTTTGCTAATAGCTAATGACCCAAACCAGCATCCGGAAGTTTCCAGCCATAAGCTTTAACCACTGCGCCAAACTGGTGGGACGCAAACCCACAACCTTGCTTCAGTTAGATATCCATTGTGCTGGAACCCACATTATGCATTATATATTATTATATAACATTTAGATTTATGCATTAGCTAGACACCTGAGGTATTTTAGCATTAGTGTTTATTAACATTTTGAATTAGCTTTTATATATATTGTTTTCATTTTAGTTTACGTTTTGGTAATTCTCTTACGTGCTTTTGTCATTTGTAATAGTTTTAGTTGTTTATATTTCTATTTCTATTTATTTTATATTTATTTATTTAGTACCCCATCCTTAAACCTGTTTTATTACTTCAAGGCAACATTTCAAATTTTGTTTAAGTTTTCGTCTTATATCATATATATATATATATTTCAGCTTTATTTCAATAAATGAAAACACAGATACTTGGACTCAAAATGCACAAAAAAGAGCCGCCCCCAAAAAACTTGAGACTTCATCAAAAAATTAGATTCATAAAAAATTGAATTGCAACATCAGAAATAGAAAACATGACATATGCAGTTGTTGGCTTTTTGACAAAGTTAAAAAAACTATATATATTATAAAACATGTAGTGTATTGAAAATTAGACTTGGACTTGCACCAAGAGAATTTAGATTTACAATAAAATACAGATATAATATATAAAATGTAATACCTAAATAATTTTTTTCTGTAGGATTTTTACAAATAAAATGTATTATAATAAAATAACCCTTTTTGTGAAAATGATATAATTAAGAAGTTACAATTAATGCTCAAGTACTGTAAGTGCCTCTGTACTGTACTGTATATTGACTAAAGCATAACTAAGAGTTTGCCGTTCAGTGATGTTTATTAAGGGCCTTGGCATCATTTTATTTCCTCTGGACATTGATCATCATGTATACGAGATTAGTTTTCATAGCCATGGTGACTATACATAGCTTTATATACAGTGGGTACGGAAAGTATTCAGACCCCCTTAAATTTTTCACTCTTTGTTATATTGCAGCCATTTGCTAAAATCATTTAAGTTATTTTTTTTTTCTCATTAATGTACACACAGCACCCCATATTGACAGAAAAACACAGAATTGTTGACATTTTTGCAGATTTATTAAAAAAGAAAAACTGAAATATCACATGGTCCTAAGTATTCAGACCCTTTGCTGTGACACTCATATATTTTAAGGGGGTCTGAATACTTTCCGTACCCACTGTATCTGTGAAATCACATGCACACAAAAGACCTATTTGTCCAACACTAAGCTCAGGTAAAACAATATGTGTCTGTTAACAGATACATACAATATCATAGCTTTACATACAGATCTGTGCTAATGTAAGGAAATGAACGGCAGATTCTGTGATCAATGCAGTTCAATTAAAAATTATCCAAAAGGTAACTTTACAAAGAGGCTTAGATACTGAGTAAAACATTAAACTCCAATTTTAAAGATAAAATATTAGTCTTGTTTTATCACGATATCACACTTTTTCCAATAATTCTGAACATGATAATATTGAAATTTTAAAAGATGGTTAAAAAATGTATTTAAAATGCAAATATGTTGAAATACTAAAATTGCTAAAACTAAAGCTGAAATAAAAAATCTCAAAAGACAGTTATGTACAAACATGCATAACAAAAAATCTAAATGAAAACTGAAAATATAAAATCTAATTAAAAATACTAATATGTTATAATAATAATGCTATAACAGTATATAAATAATACTAAAATAACACTGACTACAGCTCTGAAAAATGTATATATTTAATTTTAACTATTTAAAATCTATTTAAAAACTAATAAAAAGACAAAAGCACATACAATTACTAATACTAAAAAGGAAATGGAAAATATATAAATTAAAATAAAAGCTAATTCAAATTATTACTGAATACTATAACAGTACAGAAATAATACTAAAATAACTCTTACCAAACGTTTGTAAAACGTATGTATTTTAGATTAGTATTTTAATGTTAACTATTTTCTAAAACATTAATATTAATATTTATAGTAATAAAATATTATTTACAATAATATAATATAATATATAATAATATAATATAATTATAAATTTAATAGAAAATATAGGTATTATTTATAATTCACATTCATATTTATGTAAAACGAGTGCTTGCTTTCTATAAACAGTTGGACAAATGAACATAACAATGACGATAATAATAATAATAATAATAATAATAATAATAATCAATTTCCTCATTCCAGCATGAGAAACCCTCTTCTTCTCACACAGAAAACTCTGATCTACATTAGTCTCATCTCACCTGAATTCTCTTTACACACTAATTTACATCCGACTGTAACCCACAGAATAAAAGGCCACTGAAAGCTCAGAGGTCCATGACTGGTGTGTGACCGACACCTGTTAGGAAATCACCGTTGTGATTAGCTTTAGTCGAAAACTGCCAAAAATGTTATATTCATGCAACCATCTGATTGTGCGAGCAATTTCTCTCTCAAATTCACAAGCCTTTGCTTGCTGAGTATAATAGAGAAAGATCAAACATGTATTTATATAGAGATCTCACACACACACTCAGAGCCACTCATGTGCATGAACTGTTCCAGGCAGTGAGGACATAGGGTTGAAAGCTTCTCCTCCACTCCACCCCTCTATCTGCTCGCTCCATTTATCCCTCCATCCAAGACTGCTTTGTTTCACAGGCTGCCCAGGATTTGTACCGAACCTTCTCCCTCCCTCTCTAACACACGCACATTTGTTTCTCTATCATGACTGAGACTTTCCGTTGTGCTGAACATATTTTTCTATTTCTATAATGACATTTGTAAACGTTTGCATTTTAAATTTTCATTAAAGGAACACTCCACTATTTTTGAAAATAGGCTCATTTTCCAACTCCCCTAGAGTTAAACAGTTGAGTTTTACCGTTTTCGAATCCATTCAGCCGATCGCCAGGTCTGGCGGTAGCACTTTTAGCTGTAGCTTAGCATAGATCATTGAATCTGATTAGACCGTTAGCATCTCGCTCAAAAATGACCAAAGAGTTTCTATATTTTTTCTATTTAAAACTCTTCTGTAGTTACATCGTGTACTAAGGCAATGATATTACGCAGCACCTGAAAATAGTCCCCAGCACGCTCCCTGTGCAAGCAAGTGGTCACTGTCAGACTCTGTTCCATGTTTTGTGTGTGTCCTGCTCCCCATGTGCCTTCCCATGCCCTTATTTGGTTAGTTTCCTGTTCCTGTCCTGATTAGTTTATTTCATTTGTCCCAGGTGTTTCCCTTGGTCTTATTGCTCCCAGGTGTGTCTCGTCATCCCCTCCTCCTGTGTGTGTGTATAAAATGTGTTCCCAGTCCCAAGTTCTCTGTCCGCTGTTGTACGTCTTCCTGTAAACGTCTTCCTGAGTTCGTCTCCCTTGGTTCCTGTAAATAAAGTCTTGTCAACATATTCTCCAGCGTCTCCTCGTCCCTCGTGTGTGTGTGCAACCATGACAGAACAGCGGACCGATCTGTAAGCGGCATCCCTTCCCCGTATTTAATTTCCGTGTTTTTGAAAGTTTTTTGCTTTGGTGTTTTCCCGTGCGTTCCTCCACGTCCCCAAATGGAGGAACGTTTAATGTTCATCTCAGTGGCTCAAGCGAGCCCAGACCCCGTCGTCTTCGCGAGGGCGTTTGTGCCGCTCGCCCTCGCCAGCTCCTTCGAGGGGGAAACCCTCGCGACGCTGTTCCGGATCGGGATGACGTTCCACCATCCCACGGAGCTCCCAGACACCACCAACCTCGGCTGGAAGGATACAGTCATCCGGTGTCTGGAGAGTCTCCGATCCCGATCCGGAACCCCTCCGCCGGCCGTTCCCAGGTCGAGTCAGCCGGCAGTCAGTGTGGCAAGCCCCGAGGACGTTAGTGTGGCAAGCCCGGAGGACGTTAGTGTGGCAAGCCCGGAGGACGTTAATGTGGCAAGCCCAAAGGACGTTAATGTGGCAAGCCCAGAGCTCCAGCCAGTGTCGGCTCCAGCCCCAGAGCTCGCTCCAGTGTCGGCTCCAGCCCCAGAGCTCGCTCCAGTGTCGGCTCCAGCCCCAGAGCTCGCTCCAGCCCCAGAGCTCGCGACATGCTGCTTCAACACTAACTGCGGTTACTGAAACCACGCCTTCTTTCTTTGCATGAACATTTGGGCGGCATTATGCTAGTATTTCCACATAGTGAGGTAGATATGTGGGGGCGTGTTAGAACGAGCCGTTTTAGGGGGGCGTGGCAGAGTCTTAACTTTGATAAAGAATATCTCTTTGGTTTTGAGACTTTAGTCTTTGCAACTTCAGGGATCTTATCTATGCACAATCAGCTTGTAACACTCCAAAGAGAAAGGAAAACTTGAAATCGCATCATATGACCCCTTTAAAACAGCCTTTAAAAGTATCCTTTAAGATACTATTCGATACACTGTACAAAAATGTTTAAGTTGTAAATAGCAGTTTCTCAATGAAAAGTCTGAGTGAAATAATTTGTAGCTCAAATCACCCTGAAACATCTTAAGAAAGGGAAATATTTGGAATCATGCAATCAGAAATAGGATTACAAGAAAATATTATTTCAGTATTTACTTCGAAATTTCACATTTATTTCATACAGAGCTAATAGCAGTTTCTTTGTAATTTTTTAAAAGCTAAAAAAGCTTCTTTTTTTTTCACATTTGCAGCATATATAATCACTCTAAACCATCTTAAAATAAGAAATATTTGGAATTATGCTACCAGGAATATGATTACAAGAAAACACTATTTTTCAATATTTTTACTTCTAAAAATTCACATTTAATTAATTCAAATTATAATTTTTTTTTATTATTTGTGATATTTACTAGCAATCAGAGTGGAAATTGTTTTGAAGTAAATCCAACGCCATTTTTTACAGTGTATTAAAGCGATTTTCAATATGTATAGCTGAGCAGACATTTCGTTCTTTTTCACATTTCCAGCACATGAAATCATCTTACCAAATCAAATGCAATCAGAAATATGGAAAACAAAGAAAAAAAGGGGGAATAAGAGCACAGTGAACGACAGCTCTGAAGAGGACAGGTGCTGATCTCAGGTGAACATGAACGCACAACTCTTTTTTTAAATGTAAAGTATACCTGCTTCATCCCATAAGCCTCCCTCCTCTCTCTCTCGCTGTTTGTCTTCAGTCTCAACCTGACCTAGTTACAGACTGCTGCAGTAACCAGCTTCCTCTGCCCAGGACCCCCTCTCTCCTCATGCATGTCTTTCTCTCTCCATCTCTCACAGCAGTGCTCTCTTACGCTCCATATTGGCTGTTTAAATGAGGGAACTAGTCGACAAACCAGTTGCATGTTTAAGTCACAGTCTCTAGTTCTTTACAACCTTTTGAAATGCATGGAATACCTGCATACTGTAAACTGCCTACTATTTTATATAAAAAGCCTAATTTATTATACACAAGCTGTGCAAATTCATGAATCCATTCGTGAACTGTTTTACTGAACTGATTGCAACAGTTAATGCAATACGTATCGTATGTTTCATGAATGAGTCTCAGTATATGTAACAATACGCGGTATGTGAAGATAAATGTAAGCATGCTACAATATTATCATATAAACTTACAACCTGGTCATGATTACAGAATTAAATGTTTACTCTGCATTTTTTACAGAATTTTCTGTAATGAACAAAACATAGTATTACCATGGTATCATATTCAAAAAAACACGGTACTGCCATACCTGAATGTCCAAAAACATAGTATTACCATAGTCCAAAAATGTGGTTATACCATAGTAATGTACTGAAAAAAAACCATAGTATTACCATGCTATGATGTCCTCAAACATAGTAATTACCATACTACAATGTCAGAAAACATGGTACTAGTACATTAGCCTACCCAAAAATATGGTACTACAATGGCACCATAGTGAAAAAGCATAGTATTACCATATTTTGACATCTTAAAACATAGTATTACCATACTACAATGCCAGAAAACGTAGGATTACCATAGTACAAAGTCTGAAAATATGGTATTACGATAGCACCATATTAAAAAAGCATAGTATTACCATAGTACAGTGTCCAAAAATGTGGTTATACCATAGTAATGTACTGAAAAAAAACCATAGTATTACCATGCTATGATGTCCTCAAACATAGTAATTACCATACTACAATGTCAGAAAACATGGTACTAGTACATTAGCCTACCCAAAAATATGGTACTACAATGGCACCATAGTGAAAAAGCATAGTATTACCATATTTTGACATCTTAAAACATAGTATTACCATACTACAATGCCAGAAAACGTAGGATTACCATAGTACAAAGTCCGAAAATATGGTATTACGATAGCACCATATTAAAAAAGCATAGTATTACCATATTTTGGCATCCTAAAACATTGTATTACCATAGAACGATGTCTAAAAATATGGCATTACCATGGCACCATATTAAAAAACACACAGTACTGACATACTACAATGTCTAAAAACTATAGTACAGTGTCCACAAAATGTGCTTTTGTCATGGCATCATATAAAAAAAAAATAATAATAATATTAACATACTATGAAATCCTAAAATATAGTATTACCATAATACCATGTCCAAAAAATATGGTATTGCTATGGCGCCATATTGAAAAAAACACACAGGATATTACCATACGACACTGTCAAAAACATGGTATTACCCTAGTACCATGTCAAAAAATGTGGTATTTCCATGACACTATAATGAAGAAACATGGTATTACCATGCTACACTGTCAAAAACATGGTATTAGCACATTACGCTGGGTATTTGGAATGCTGCTCGCTATTGCTCTGTCTTTGCTGCAGGAAGAGGAAGCGAGCACAGCGGTTGTCATGGAGACAGTGATGAAGCTGTGCTGCGGTAAACACATCATTAGAGTCACGTTAACATTCGTGTGCACACGCTTTCACACACAGAACAGCACCATACAATGAGCGAGACGTTCAGTCGCTCGCAACATGTGTGAAAGTCACTTGTCACTGTTCTTTTCTGTTTCCAGCCTGCTCTTTTCCCCTAATCTTTCTGTCATTGCCCAGCAATGTTAATCTCCACCAGAAAGCGCTAAAATTGATGTTGAAGGGATAGTTCAGCCTAAATGAACACTTCTGTCACTTCTGTTCGACTCACACTAATGTCAACACTCATATTGCAGGAGATATTTAGCAGGATATCAAGACTACTCACAAAACGAATGAACAAAATCTGAGTGACAAGCTCCAAAAAAGACAAAAGAGGTCCATAAAAGTAGTTCATACAACATGCAAACTAAATCTTTTTAAGACATACAGAAGCTTGGAGTCATTTGGAGATACTTTACTGTTTTTGAAGGAAGTCTCTTGAGCCTGCCAAGGCTGCATTGATTTGACCAAAAATACAGTAAAAATGGTACAATTGTGAAATATTATTACAATTTAATATATCTGATTTTTATTTGAATATATGTTAAAATGTAATTTATTCTTGTGATGCAAAGCTGAATTTTCAGGATCATTACTCCAGTCTTCAGTGTCTCATGATACTTCTGAAATCATTCTAATATGCTGATTTGCTGCTCAAGAAAATGTATTATTTATTATAAAAATTGAAAACAGTTGTGCTGATTAATATTTTTGTGGAAACTAAGATACATTTTATTTCAGGATTCTTTAATGAATAAAAAGTTCAAAAGAACAGTATTTATTTGAAATGTAATCTTTTTGCAACATTATAAATGTCTTTAATGCCACTTTTGCTCAATTTAATGCATGCTTTTTTTATCTTACTGACCCAAAACTTTTGAACAATAGTGTACATTAGCATTTTTTTAAATGTAAATGACACGACATGACATTTTTTAGTATTTCATTTAGATTATTTTAATTTAAAATAAATATTACAATTTTACATTTTTATTGTTTAATTAATTTTTAGCTTTTTATTAATTTACAAATGCCAGTTTGAGAATTCCAACTTGAAGGGAGCAACAGAAAAGGTCTTGTTCTACTGTTGCTAAAATGTAGTATGCATCAGAGCACACTATGCAAGGTACTGTATCCCACAATGCAAAGCATTCTGTTCCATTTCCAGTGTGATTAATGAACTCCAGTTAATGTATCAGCCAGGATTTTTAACATATCTTGACTCATTATTTCATCACACTGCCAAATTAAAGGAACAGTTCACCCAAAGACGAAAATCCTGTCATAATTTCCTCACCTTCATGCCATTCGAAACTCGTATGACTTTCTTTCTTCTGCAGAAAGAAGTTATTTTGAAAAACACTGGGAACCAAATAACATTAGACCCCATTAACTTCCATTGTAAAAAAACAAATACTCAGAATATCTTCTTTTAAATTCCACAGCAAGTCATACAGTTAACACAAAATTACGGAATTAACACAAAATTGGAAAATGCACTTGAAAACTGAATGCCACTTGTTAAATAAAAAACAAACATAAATTAGCACTGAATATTGTTTCATATACAGTATACAGTATGCACTGTGCATTAAGCAGCAGGCAACTCCATGCTGAACATGAGCACAGAGTAACAGTACATCAGAACCTGCACGGATTATTTTTGTTTTTTGTAACCTGCACAGATTATTATCCAAACACGCTCCCTCAAGACTTCTGGGTCAGATCATTCCTGCCTACAAAAGTACAACCTTCTCACACACGTTTAAGAGTCCTTTCAATTCAATTCAATTCAACTTTCCTGTTCAGTTCACAGTATTAGTGTGACGTCAGGTTGACTTCAGTACATCTGGCCGCTAATTGAGGTGTGGCAGCCTGAAGACATCAGGATGTTTAATTGGATGCAATGTAAAGACAAGAGAGGACAAAAGATCATCAGAGATAAATTACAGAACATTATTTCAATAGTTCATACTCTTACATTTAATGCTGTTAAACATACAATTTAAATTAATGCTAAAGCTACACTGTTTGTCAACTGTAAAACCACTGCTTTGGCAATTGTTAATATTCATGTTAAATTATATTTTTTGTTTAATATTCAATATTATTTTTTATGTTCTTTAGGATTTTTAAAATCCATTTATTATTTTTCAAATATAATTAGTCACATTCAAAGATGTAAAATGCTGATAAATGTACAATCTAAATAAATGCTAAAGTTACTACAATAGTCAACTGTAAAACACTATATTTTTGGCAGTTTTTAATATTAATTTTTATATGCTTAATATTTAATTTTTAATATATACAAATTTTTTTACATTATCTAGGGGTTTTTTAATATTTATTTTTTAAATATGATTTAGAATTTTTAATCCAATTACTATTAATAATAAAATGTACTATTTATTGAACATCAATGTCTTTTATCATATTGCTGTTGTACAGTTTTATAAAAGCCAACAATAGGCAATAGCAAAAGTTAAATTATCAAACGTATAGTACAGACATTAAATTATGATTGGATGAGTCACATTCAAAGACAAAAAATGCTAATAAATATACAATTTAAATTAATGCTAAAGTTAGACAAATTTTAATATTAATATTCATTATTTTTACAATTACAGTTTTTATATGCTTAATATGCTTATTTAATATATTTTTTAAATTTAATTTCATTGTTTTTTATTATCAATGTTTTAAAAATATAATATAGAATTTTTAACCAAATTATTATTAAATAATTCACTAATTATTGAACATCAATATCTTTTATCATATACTGCTTTTGCGCCATTTAGTAAAAGTCACTCAAGGATTTGTTTTATAGGTATTTACCATGCTTAAAATGCTGCTAAAAAGAACATTATTTTTTTTATTTGGTGTAATGAAATGTGTTTATGCGGTTTAAGGTTAGTGACTTTGAACGTGGCATGGTTGTAGACAATGTTGGGCCTTAAGTGAACAGAGGCCGGAGGCCTAGAGTGAGCCGCGGCCTAGAGTGAGCGGACTCCAAAGAGAAAGGAAAAATTGAAATCGCATCATATGACCCCTTTAACGTAATGTCATGCCTAAAACACCTACTAACTCAAAATTAACTAAAATCACCGTGACACAATCTAATGTGGCTTATTTGCTTAATTAACCACTCTGACTGAATAATAATTTGCACAATCTGAAATGCAAATGCATAAATAAGATTTATACGTTTCTGTAGATGCATATAGACACTGAATAGACGTTTTAGAAGTGCACACACACACACACACACATACACACTCATGCATCAGCAAAGAAGGAAATATATCAAGCTGCCTGCCACATGGGAACGACCCAAAACATCAGGAGAGACACCTGAGAGAGGTGGAGAGAGAGAGTGATCGGTCATTTGATGTAACACAGGACACTGCGGGATACTGAAGGTCATAGGGGGACAGTGTGTGTGTGTGTAAGACAGCATGCATGCCGGTAGGACGTCTATAATGACAGACAGCAGCGTGCAACACCGGTTCACACATGCATTGGTGCATTAGAAGTTCCTTCACATACATATGCATGATTGCATGCAAACAAATGTACTTTTTTGTGTAGTGCATCAGCTATTCTGACAGTGTTTCATTAGTTAACACGTTCTGTGTAAAACATGGTGCACAAAGGCGTGCATGCTTGCAGTGCCAGCAAGAGTGCTCATGCTCCGTTGCGTGTGGGGCCGTCTAAGCGTTCTGCCTGTTTTGTATTCTCTCTAGAACACTGCAGTGTTGCCATGTACGTTTGTCCTTGCAACACAGCGCCCACCCCCTTTTTCAGAGCTCCTGTCTCATTCACTCACCTCTTTTACTTGCAGTCTCTCTATCGCTCTCTCTTTCTCCCCTCTCCGCTCTCATCTTGCTCTATCTTTGTCCTTAATCTAACTGAGAGCTTTTGTGACTAAATATTGCTTTGTAAGAGAAACGGCAAAGTCACGGCGTGCACAAGCGCATGATTACACAGGAACTAACTTGCCTTTAAAATGTGCATTACATGTGTGTGCTAGTGCACTGAGCAGAAATACAGAACAAAAAGTATATTTGTTTAAAAATACAGTAACATTGTTATAATTTTAAATAAGTTTTCTATGTAATTATACTGTAAAATATCATTTATTCTTGTGATGCAAAGCTGAATTTTCAGCTTTCAGTGTCTCTTCAGTGTCTCATGATCCTTCAAAAATCACTCTAATATGGTGATTTGCTGCTCATGAAACATTTCTTAATATCTTTGTTCAAAACAGTTGTGATGCTTACGATATTTGAAGCCTTTGAATTTAAGAGAAATGGCAAAGTCGCAGTAATAACTTGGGAATCTTGCCATAACCTGTACATGTATGTGTTCTTACACTGAGCAGAAAGTCAAGGTGATGAATTCAGCATTGGCTATGCTGGACTCTATATCGCATCTATCCTGAAGGAGCAGATGGTTTTGCGCGCACGCACACACACACACACACACACACACACACACTGTCCTTCACTAAAGAGAGTTGCTAGTGATCTGCAGGACCATTGGGAACATATGAACGCACATATGAATGTGCCTGTTATATATATATATATATATATATATATATATAGACTACAGCTTGTCCACCTGTCCAAGGTCATTCCTAAATTATATTTGGAGGTTCAGGAAATGAACAAGTGTGTGTGTGTTGTTGCCCTTGTCCTGTCTCCCAGACACGGACACTTTGGGACAGTTCTCCTGAGCCAGCAAAAATATATAAAAATAAATAAACAAACCAAAAAATGACAAGAGGGCAAAGAGAAGACAAATGATGTCAAAACTAAAGATTTGTGTTACTAAACTAGTGATGATCAAACAGACAGTATATATTTTATCAACCACAGAATATCTCACAAAAGCTTTTTTGGCCCATAAAGGGCAATACAATACAAGAAACAAAAAAAGCACCAAAATTAATTTTTTTTTTTATTTATTTTTTTTTTTACATGTACACTACCATTCAGAAGCCACTTATGCTCACAAAAGCTGCATTTATTTGTTAACAATACAGTAAAAACAGTGAAAGATTTTTGTTCTTTTCTATGTGAATATATTGTAAAATATAATTTTTTCCTGTGATCAAAGCTGAATTTTCAGCATCATTACTCCAGTCTTCAGTGTCACATGATCCTTCAGAAATCATTCTGATATGCTGATTTGTTGCTCAAGAAACATTTCTGATTACTATCAATGTTGAAAACAGTTTTTCTGCTTAACATTTGTGGAAACCGTCATATGTGTTTATTTTTTTTTCCAGATTCTTTGATGAATAGAAAGATCAAAAGAACAGCATTTCTTTGAAATTGACATTTTTGCAAGATTATTTATGTCTTTATTGTCACTTGCATTTAATGCATCCTTGCTGAATAAAAAGTATTTTAAAAGTACCATGCAATTACTGTGGTACATTTACAAAAACATTCAGGATTATTAGGTTAAAATATTTATGACCAACTAATAAGGCTGAGAATAAAACAGCTCCTCAGAGATGCATGGAATTACTGCTGTCAATAATTAGACAAGCGTTAGTGAACATTAAATCATGGTCATTTTATAGCTGTTTATCCATTTATCGGAAACAAAGATGCCAAGGACAAACCTCCTGCATCCAATCCATATGAAAAACAGGAAATCCTGTTAGACATTCCCAATATTCCCCATCGCATTAACAACGGAACATCCTCACATAGAGACGAAGAATCTGTATGCCAGTCAGACACTGTGATGCTGCTGCTCTGATGTGGCTCAGCAGGATATGATCTCATCGCCACAGGAAGTTCCAATTATCACTGAGATGAAATTACCCAGCAGGTCCGAGCTCAGGCTCCCTGTGGAACAGACATGAAACTGAAGAGATCGACACACACACACACACACACACACACACACACACCTGTGTCAGGGAAAACCGAAACGCTTTCTGTCGAATCTTTCGAAGCCCTGGCGCCAATCACAGTCTAGCACATATGAGCAATTCTCCAATACACTATCAGTCAAAAGTCTGGAAAAATTAAGCTTTTTTCATTTTTGAAAGAAGACTCAACCAAGGCTGCATTTATTTCCTTAAAAATATAGTAAAAACAGTAATATTGCTAAATATTATTGCAATTTAAAATATCTAATTTCTTTTTGAATATATTGTAAAATGTAATGTATTCCTGTGATCAAAACTGAATTTTCAGCATCATTACTCCAGTCTTCAGTGTCGCATGATGTTTCTTGAGCAGCATATTAGAATGATTTCTGAAGGATCATGTGACACTGAAGACTGGAGTAATAAAGTGGGGGTATATATGCTTTTATCAGTGTTTTTAATCAAAATGACTCAAGATAACAGTATGAATACACTAAAAAAGCATTTACTGTTATAAAAACAGAGATTTGTGAGCATTATTGGCATTGAATTGTTAGAATAAACACGCAACACGTCGTGCTTGTCATCACAGAATCTGACCAATGAGAATAAACCGTGTCGTTATCAAGGCTCTCGCAGCCGATTTTGAGCAACTGCAGCGCCTGACCTCGGCGGCTGGTCTAGTTTTGCTCTCGCGGTATTTTGGTGGCACACGTGATCGTAAAGCGGCTGCAGCGCCGATCAAACTCGGACAAATGTTCTAACCAGAATGCATTGCTTTTGTCAGGCGGCAGCCGATCTTTGCAGCGCTGCATGAAGTCGAACAAGCTTAATGGCAACCTGAGGGCTACTTATATCAAACTATAGGGTCACATGACAAAAACCAACCAATGAAAGTATGACACATCAACTAGACAACCAATAGAAACGAGACACATGAGGGAACAGGGAATCACATGACTAGACAGGAACCGTGACTATGAACTAAACAATAATAAAAGACATGAAAATATGAACAAAAACCAGCGTGACAGGTACGCTGTAAATTCTGTTTACTTACGCTATAAATTGCAGGCTGTAATCTAAAGCGTTACCGTGTTCTGCTAATACAGTTTTGGTCATTCTAATATTGTTGTTTTCTGTAAAGTAATGCATAGTGCAAAATTAATTTTTAACAAAATCTTTGATTAAATGTTTAACAAAATTATGTGTGTTCCACAAACAAAGCAAAATGTTAAAGAAAGAAAGAAAGAAAGAAAGAAAAAAAGAGGTGTAACAACTGAATTCAAGTGTTAACCTCTAATACATTTAACCAGTGATTAAAATTAACCTCTGATTTAAATGAATTGAATCTTGTAAATTAATTTATTCACAGTGGGGGAATTGTAGTTTTAAGAATTGTCACATTGTCTAAGAATGTACAATATTTTGTTTCTTATCCTTGCATGTGTTGAATTATCATGAATTGAAGAAACGAAAACTGACAAGAGTTACTAATTTCATCCACTGTGAGTTTCGGGTCATTAGAAGGACGTGATTTCAAGCGTTAACCTAACACGCTTAACCCTAAAGTATGTTAAAGTTTTTAAAGTTACATTAGAATCTGATTTATAAATTGTTGATGTAATAGACAAGAGACAGCAAAATGATTGTTCTAAGAATTATTATATAGTTATATACTGTGATATCACATGTTAAACTCTTTGCTTCACAAAGAGATCGACACACACACACACACACACACACACACACACACCTGTGTCAGGGAAAACCGAAACGCTTTCTGTCGAATCTTTCGAAGCCCTGGCGCCAATCACAGTCTAGCACATATGAGCAATTCTCCAATACACTATCAGTCAAAAGTCTGGAAAAATTAAGCTTTTTTCATTTTTGAAAGAAGACTCAACCAAGGCTGCATTTATTTCCTTAAAAATATAGTAAAAACAGTAATATTGCTAAATATTATTGCAATTTAAAATATCTAATTTCTTTTTGAATATATTGTAAAATGTAATGTATTCCTGTGATCAAAACTGAATTTTCAGCATCATTACTCCAGTCTTCAGTGTCGCATGATGTTTCTTGAGCAGCATATTAGAATGATTTCTGAAGGATCATGTGACACTGAAGACTGGAGTAGTGATGCTGAAAATACAGTTTTGATCACAGGAATAAATTACAATATATATTCACATAGAAAACAGTTATTTTAAGTTGTAATAATATTTCACATTTCTACTGTATTTTTGATCAAATAGAGGCCGCACTTGGTGAGCATCTTCTTTGAAAAACTTAAAATCTTTAAAAAAATCGTGATTACTCCAAACGTTTGACCAGTAGTGTACATAAAGACAAATAAAATGAGAGGTTATGAACCTCAGACCAGGACTCGTCATGGAGGACATCAGGAGGAATGTGGTGGGACAGCTGTGTAAATTGGCTGAGGGTCATAACAGTATACTTGTCTTTGTCAATTAAGCAACCAGGAGCCCGAATGCAGGGCCCCTGGGAGACGCCAACTCCAAGGCCGTCACATAAGAGCTGTTCATCTGCTCAGCCTTTCAAGCCATGTCAAGACTGCGAATAAAATATTCATGGATCAGGGCGCCAGTGTCTCTGAGCTCATGATGCTGTGAGCTGCTACAGGTGGAGCTCCTCTGGACCTCAGCGGAGAACACTGAGATCCCTGCGATCATCAGATCATCTCATTCATAGGAGAAGATGACTTTACTGAATCGCAATGGAGAAAAATCAAAACAGGTAATGCATCAAGTGTTCTTCCACTATGATGCACAAAAGTAAAAAATGATGAAATCTATACTAAGTCTATCTGTACTACTACAGTTCAAAAGTTTGGGTTCGGTACGTTTTTGTCTTTTTTTGATACTTTTATTCAGTAAGGATGTATTCAAATGATCAAAAGGGACAATAAAGACATTTATAATATTACAAAACTTATTCTTTTTAAATTTCTTTCATTAAAGCATCCTAAAAATAAATATATCATGGTTTCCATAAAAATATGAAGCAGTACAACTGTTTTCAACATAATAAGATCAGCATATTACAATGATTTCGGAAGACGACTGGAGTAATGATGCTGAAAATTCAGCTTTGATCACAGGAATAAATTACTTTTTAAAATATATTCAAATAGAAAACTATTTTAAATTGTAGTAATATTTTATAATAATATATGAAATAAATGCAATCTTGGTGAGCAGAAGAGACTTAATATTGCCCTGTTGAATTTTCAGTGTAACAATTTATGTTAAGTTTTACCTGCAATTTACACAGATACAAAATGTAAACATTAAAAAAAAAAAATTACTCAAAATTCTCAATTTTACTCATTTTTTCCTCAGAAAATTGTTCTGCTTGTGTTTAATTAACAAGAACAAATTACTTTTTAATTAAATCTTCAAACTTTAAAACTGTAAGGCTTTATAACATTTTTTTCAAACTTCTCAAACAAGGCTTTTTCAAGCCAACATTTGAAATTGTTTGAAAATGTATTTTCTTTAGTTGGAAATTACAGTCAATTAATCTTAATTCTACTTCCCTACGTTCAAATTTGACTTGCAATTCTGCATTCTGTCTGCTAGTTTAACTCAAATTCTTGCAGACGACCAGGTTTGTTCATGCATGGCACCTTCAGCATCAGCAGAACACGGTCAACATAAACCCTCATCAAACGTATTGGTTCATTCATTCATTCAAACTGTGATTGGCCTGAAAGACTGAAAGACATTTCCTTGTCTCTGGGAGATGCACTTCTCTGCAAATCTATGCATTATGTCCAAATCGAGTTATGACTGGAAATGGGTCTTTTAGACTATGATCTGTCCTGTGACAGTTGAGTTTGGCTCAACTATACGGAGATTCAGAGAAAATGGAGTGTGAAAATTGACATCAAATCAATCAAAATGAACTTTGAAAGCACTTTTCTCTGTTTAAGCGTTTCACTGTTATAGCATTTGGTCTTTGTAGGGCACTGGAATCACCATGACAGATTTAACAGGGAGTGAAGCGCTGATGTATGTTTATGAGTTTGTCCAACTAACAAACTCATAAACAGGCTGTTATATTAGGAACTAACTGAAATAAGTTGAAGTGGAAATACTAAAATTACTACAACTAAAATGGAAATAAATACATAAATGAAGCTATACAGAAATATATAAAAAACACTCAATATAAAACAATATTTAAAAAAAAAATGAATACCATTATCTATCTGTTTATTTCATTCAAAAATGCTAATGTTGATGTACTTCAAGCTTAATTCTATTCAACTCAATTATGATTACATTTAATTAAGAGGTAATGTCAAATGTGTTTTTATAGCCAAATCTCAAGTCATTTAGATTTAGGTATTTAGGCAAGACTTTAGGTAATTTCAAGCTACAATAACACAAAGTATAAATATTAGATGAAATATTTCAACTTAAAAATATATAAAATTAGAAATGTTGTCTTGGCAAATTGAAATAGCCTATGTTAAAGTTGAAGTGCTAAAATTACAATAATTAAAGCTATGAAGAAATATAAAAAAACACTATTTTAAAAAAATACTACATTTAAAAAATATAATTAAAATGAAAACTAAAAATACTAATAAAATCCCATTTAAAATATGAATAAATACTATAATAATATATTAAATTGAAATTATATACTATTATACATCTTCTATCTATCTATCTATCTATCTCTAACTCAGTTATTGAGTAATGTTTAATTAACACAGGCAATGGCAAAAACTGTTTTTATAGCAAATTTCAAAGCATTTTAGACTTTATTTTCTGGATAAATCAGCAGAATCCATTATCCCTGTTGTGAATAAGTATCCTTACATAAGTACAGTATGTGCATACTGAGTATGCACAAGTATGCAGGAATGCACAGAGGCATGTTTGTGTGTTTGTGCTGAAGGTGTGCATGTGTCAGCAGAGCTCAGATGTCCCTTCATTCTCTAGGCAAAACACAGTGTCCCAGACTAAAGTGCCAATGTCACGAAAAGCTGCCCAAAGCAGTTTGTTTAACAGGACTGCTATGCATGGGACTCAGGCACCCCGTCGATATGCTCGGCCCGGCGGGAGGAGGTGTTCTGGGACCGTGCGGCCGGCGAACTGTTGATGGAAGCAGACTCCATGCCAAACACTAGTTATATATGTGAGACTGCTCTAGATTACAGTTAGACGTGACCTTCATGTCTGAGCTGAATACACAGTCAAATATATATGCAGCTGCAGACATTATGCAGGGGTGTAACCAGAATAAAAAGGACAGTATAATGCAAGTTAGGCAGCGGCAAGTTAAAACAAGATATATTTCTTTAAATAAGTTCATGCTGTCTATTTACATCACAACATACACAAATCTTATAAAATAAGTATTTGGCTATAACGCTGAATCAGAACACTAACGGATTGATAGTTGATTCTGATGTCATAATCAGAAAGAAAACATCATCTCTAGTGATGTCATAATGCAGTTCTGATGAAATCACATGAGAATTCTCACTCTTATTATTGTCATTTACTTTTTTCTTTTACAATAAACCGTAAAACATTGAAATAAAGGAAATGAAAGCCTTGAAGTTGAGGTACTAAAAAATAAATAAATAAAAAAGCTTTATTTAAAAAAAGCTATATAAAAAAATAAATAAAGCTAAATATAAAAAAAACAACAAAACTGACAAAAGCACATAAAAACACTTAAACTAAAATTAAAACAACTGAAAAAAGTTGAAGTGGAAGTAATAAAATTATTAAAACTAAAATTAAAATGTAAACAAGGTAAAAAAAACAACCACTTTTTTTTAAACATTTTTTTTTTAATTACTACAACATTGAACTAAAATTAAAATAAAAACTGAAAATACAAATAAAAGCCAACTGAAACTTTTTATTTATCAATATATACTTATTATTTTGTGTTCTTGTATTTCAAGCTTAATTCTATTCAGCTCAATTATGATCGAAATTTAATTAACACATGTAATATCAGAGGTGTTTTTATAGCAAAATTTCAAAGCATTTTAGACGTTATTTTCTGAATAAATGAGCAGAATCCATTACACGTGCTGTGCATAAGTATCCTCACTGTATGTCCAGTATGTGTTAAAAAAAGCCACAACTGACAAAAGAACATAAAAAGCACATGAAAAACTGAAAACACAAATAAAAGCCCATTCAAAATACTAATAAATACTTTATATAATTTACTATATAAATCTATACGTAATCTATATAGCAATAATATGTTAGATCATTAAACAGAGCGTTGTAAGTGTGCCAAAAATGTCTCCTATATATGGAAGACAGATTACAAACAGGTGCCCAGTAAGACTTTGCATCTCTGCTTCTTCCCAAGCAATATGTCACTTGAAATCAAGCCACAAGCATCACGTGATTTGCTTGTGCCTTTTTCACACACGCTGCCTGAGATCTGTATTCACGGTGCTGTGTGCATGTCGCTCTTAGAAACAACCAGTACTCCCGCTCTAAATTACAGCTGAAACAAAAAAGTATTTGGACATCTAAGCCACACTTAAAACGTCTGAACGTCAGTGCATTAGATAATAAAATAACAGAGCAAATGGCATCTGCTGCACAAGCTTTTCTCTTTACTAAAGCCAATTTCCTTCATCCACTGGTGCTTTATCTAATGCAATGGCATTCACACATATTACCATGAAAGTCAAATAACATTGGATTCCACTGACAACAATTTTTTTTGAGTGAACTATTGCTTTAAGTGTACAAAAACTTTTTGGGATCAATGTATGTAACCAACCCACTGTGCGTTCAATAACACAAAGGCCTCTCAAAGAAGGAATAAAAATGACCACAGAAATAATGTCATAAAATAGTCAGACATCTATTAATTGTGCAAATCATGTAAGTTGATGCATTCAATTCTTTTTTACAGCACAATTTACGTAGGAATGGATTTATCAGTGATTTACCAAGAAATTTGTTCTCCATTTTTATGAATAAATTAGAAAAAGTGTAAAATAGTGTTAATTTATTTTTTATTTATTTATTTGTGTGTATTTGAATTCTGAGTCAATTTTGAGCAAATTGTTGCAATCATTTCAATGGAATTAAGAGAGAAAGTCATACAGGTTTGCAATAACACGAGGGTGAGTAAATTATGGACTTTTTTTTTTTTTAACTATCCCTTTAAGTCTCCAAAAAAAAAACGTTTTGTGGCAACTGTATATAACTTATGCACTGTGCTTTCTATGGAAGCCCATTTCCACCATTCAACGCAAAAATAAAAAGGTCATTTCAACCTTTTAACTCACAATTCTGATGTTTTCCTCGCAATCCTGAGTTTATTTCTCACAACTCTGACTTTTTTCCTCACAATTCTGAGAAAAAAAGAGATATAATCTCAGAATTGCAAGATATAAACTCACAATTCTGAAAAAAGTGTCAATTGTGAGATAGAAGAAAAATTCAGATTTTGCAAATTTGTGTTTCTATTTCACAATTCTGACTTTTTCCTCGAAATGGCAAGAATCAAAGTCTGAATTGTGAGATAAAAAGTCACAATTACCCTTATTAAAACTTTTTTTTTAATCCTGTGACAGAAAGGGCTTCCGTATAGCCATCAATAAAACAAAGTCCTTTTAAAAAATAATTTAAAAAAATGACCACAGAACTTATGTCACAAAATTGTCAGACATCTATCAAAACAGAACATTAGATAAAGACAGAGTTGGGGAGTAACTAGTTACATGTAACAGCATTACGTACTTTAGTTACAAAAAATAAATGTAACTGTAATCGGTTACAGTTACTGAGAACAAACGTTACTAATGAAAATGTTAACAATTACAAAGGGGGTTACATCTAAGTACTTCTTGTATTAATATTTTCTATTTCATGTTATGATTTTAAATCTGTATTTAACCTCAGAATGATTTCAAAGTAAGAGGTGCTGAAGTCTGATTTTGTGGTGGCTGTGCTTTAAAATTCAATTATTATAATCTTAATTCAAGTGATGAAGGATTTTGAAAGTCTGACAGTAACCTGCCTGGTTTAAATGATTGAAAATGATTAACAGTTGAAAACAGAAATGTAGAAAAATAATTGTAAAAATCATTAGAAATGTAGAAAAGTCATCCAATGTAATCAGTTACATTAATAAAGTAATTGAAATATTTACACTACTTATTACATTTTAAATAGGGTAACTTGTATATTACATTTCCAAAGTAACCTTCCCAACACTGTATATATTTAAATATATAAAGAGAAAATGATTGAAATTACTCTTAAGCATCAATGTAAATGTTTACGAAATTAGTGTTGATCTCTGTGTGGTCATTTTATGATGCATACATTATAGGATTCTTTCTCAATAACCTTCAGAAGAGTCACGTGCCACTGAACAGTATTTCAGTGCAGTCAGATGTATGTGTGTGTGTGTGTGTGCTGATCAGATGCCTTCAGAGAGACAAAGACCCAAGCGATCGATAAACGATCAAACAATAATCCACAGAAGTGGGGGAGGAAAGCATCCTTTAGCTATAATTGAAGATGTTAAAATTAATCCATAAAGCATTCCTCTACCCCCATCCTCTCATTTCCAGCCACTCCTCCTCTCAAACGTCCATCTCCTTCCATCTCTCACAGCTCTGCTTCCTGCAGCTCGCTTTTTTTCCCTCCTATTCCTTACATCTGACCCTCTCTCGCTCATCTCCTGCTCTAGTGCACAGCTCGGGCTGCCGGAGTGCATTATTGCGGCAGTGTGTGTGTGTGTTCAAGCTTCACATGTGTTGGACTGCTGTAGGTGTGAATAACATGCAGATTATCGCTTGGCTCATAAATGTTTCACACTTCACCCATGCCACGAATCTATAGCGAGCGGCTTTAAATCACACCAGTAATATCCTTCCATTCACCTCTGCCTTCCTCTGTCCGTCCTTTTTTACAAGCGTGCCTCTTTGTCTTGTCTAGTCCTGCTAGATTTGAGATCAGTGAAGTGTTACTGTAGGTTACGGAGCGCTGTCGTGTTCTAATGCACAGTGTTGGGGGTAACGCATTACAAGTAACGCGAGTTACGTAATCAGATTACTTTTTTCAAGTAACTAGTAAAGTAACGCATTACTTTTTAATTTACAAGAGAATATCTGAGTTATTTGCTAATGCATGACCGGAGAGAAACACAGCACAGTAACACTGCTGAAATGCTTTCTGAGAAACCGTGTTTGCACTTGGCGGAGCATTATGTTTATGTTTACATATATTTTTTTTTTAGAGAATTTTGCATAAATACAGTCAAATAAATAAGAGTTACTCGTGAAACACAAGCAGAATAAATTTCTGTGTACATCACAGGCAAAATCGTTATGTAAATTGGTGCATTTAATTAAATTAAAACAGCCTCATTTAAGCAGGAATGGATTTATCAGTGATTTTGATTTGTGTAATGTGTTCTTCTTTTTATGAATAAGGTTGAAAAAGTGTAAAATAGTGTTTATTTAAATTCAGTATCTTATTTACTGTCACTAAACTGAAATAATTTAGCGGATATTTTAGCGCTAAGATTGTTTTCTGAATTTTGAGTAAATATCAAGTGAATTGTTGCATTCAATTCAATGGAACAATTTGTCTGAATTTCTGAATTAATTATCATTGTTTTTGAAAACATGGCCCATTAAGAGTAAAATTGTTTGTGTCAATAAAATTAAATGTTTAATAAGGAAAATTTCAAAAATAAATTTAAAAAATTTGAATATATGAATTATATAAATACATTTAGTAAAATAGTCATAAAACATGAACTGTAACATAAATTGTTGCACTGAAATTCAGTGGACAGTTAAAGAGCAGGTCATATGGGTTTTTGAAAAATATCTCTTTTGCAGTTTATAACGTAGCTATCCTTAAACGAAAATAATCTGCAAAGTTGTTAATCAAAAAAGTGCATGATAAATATAGATATTGTCTCTCAAAAGAGAGAGTCGATTCTAAATCGCCTTAACGAGTCGTCATATTTTCAAATCTTTTGCCTGTTACCGGTATACATCACTGGGTAACACATTTGCATAATCCCCGCCTGCCCGCGAGTCTGACCTGCCCACAAACACTTCTGCTAGTTAGTGTGTTTACATCATGTTGAGAAGACGCTGTGTTCAAGGATACCACAGAAATACAATTCCAGCCTTTTGTTGTTTGCTCAAGGACTCCTCTCTGTGCCAATCACAGCAGGCTTAGCCAGCTGACCAATCAGAGCAGAGTAGGCTTTTGGAAGGGAGGGGTTTGCTCTGAACTTGCTTGGAACGAACCGTTTAGAAATCATTGGCAAATGACTCTAATATTAAATGTATATTCTGAAAAAATTACAATGTTTTCTGACCTTAGATGCATATAAACTTGTTGTAGAGGACTCCAACACAATATTAGGACACTTTAAAATTCCATATGACCTGCTCTTTAACCAAATGCTGATCATGCAGATTGGCAACAAGATGAGATGATACACTGTGATTGGAACTGTGATTTCCCCAAACTGTATGATGGTTAACATAAAGGAGATAACCTTTTTGTTTGATTTTCAGGATTCTTTGATGAATAGAACATTAAAAAGAACAGCACTTATTTGAAAAATATGTTTTTGTAACATCAGAAATGTATTTTCTGTCATTTTTGATCAATTTAATGCATCCTTGTATGAATTTATTGAAAAAAAGAAAAAGTACTCAGAAACGTATTGTCCTTATTTTTATGAATAAAGTCCAATATAAGTCATTTAAATTGAGCATCTTATAATTCAACTGCATTCCACACAGTATATCTCCATCAGTCAGTCACCCTGCTCTCTCAGCAAAAAACCCTCACTGTTTGACCACTAATTGATTGTGTTTACTATATGTGACTACATGCATGTTAATGCTTGCATGCACACAGCATCAACTATACAGTAAACCCTGGCTGACAACACGGTGAATGAACTGTGGCAAATATTGACCTGCCAGTGACATTTGGACAATAGAGATGCATTCCCCAGGTATAAGCCACGTATAGATCCATCTGCAAGTGCACAAACACACAGCAGACAGCCATTGTGCATGTGTCTCATCTATGTATACGCAGACAATGCTTTAAAGCTCTTTCCTAAAAATTTCCACAGTAAGGTCATTATATCTGGTTTCATATAGGAAGATGAGAGCTCCTCTATGACATAACATGTTAAATTAGACAGCCATGCATCTCAATTTCATCTAAAATGCATGAAAGACAATCAACAGCATGCAATAATCAGCAAATATGCTGATAAACCAACTTGTGAGTCAACGTGGATAAATGGACATAGACTTTCTATATATACAAAAAAGATTTTTTGTAAAACAACCTCAAGTCACTTCCTCAGCAGAATCTGATGCGTCCACACAGTGTATGAACACACCAGGGCATTTGTTTTCAAATATTTGACCATGTCTCGGGGCAAAAATATGAGTGATAGTCTATCATATTTGTGCAATATCAATCAAACGCACCCTGTCTCTGCAGCAGCTCCCATATCAGTGCTTATAATTGCATCAGACTGAACGTAAGCATCCATTATTAGCTAAAAAAAAAACCACAAGCCTGCATTTAAATGAAAATTACCAAGGATGCTATTAAGAAACAAGCGTATGTGTTTGCTGCGTCGGGCATCGGAAGCATAAAACATTCATAAGAGCAGCGGGTTTATGGGCTATAAATGCAGTAACAGTTTTGTGGCTGCTACTGTCAGGTGCAACACTTTAAAACAGCTGAAACAAAGAGCATGCATATGGATCTAAGAGGGAGCTCGTGCGTAATGGCGCATGATAACATGCAATTACACGCATAAATATGAGGCTGGTGTTTGTTTGATGGTGGTGCACTGTGTGATTCTGGGGGAATATCCACTGGCAGTGCTGATTTCATTTTGACAGGCTGATAACTGCATCCTTCAAAGCTCATTTAACCAGCTTGAACTGGGTCAACTACTGCAAACACACGTTACTGCACTAATTACTCATCTAAAGTGACCAGCAACCTCAGGTTAAATGTCTTGATCGAGGACAGGTCACAATCTCACAACTTTTCAATTATTAGCACAGATCTTCATCTACTCCCAAACACAGTTACTTACTCGTTAGTCAGTCATCTGACGCTTCTATCCAAAGCCACTTACTGTACATCTATTAAATGACACATCTTTGCTCAAGGGCACAATGATGGTTGAACGCTCATGGCGTTTGAGCCTACAAACTTTCAATTACCAACCCAGATATTAACCACTAGGCTGTATACAGTAGGTTAAACTATGACGTTACTCACACTCACCAATGCATATTCTGAGGAACAGAGCATAAAAACAATCTTAAATGCACAATAGAACAACCCTTCTTAAGTTTCAACCAACTAACTTTTATCATGCATCCCACTAACTAGCAGCAAGTTGAGTTAACTGAGGTACAAACCAAGGAGCTGTGCTTTAAATACAATCGGCTAAGTTTTCAGCACCACTTGTGAAGGAATAAGAGTGCTCAGATTTACTAATTAGTTGATGCCTTCATCCAAAGTTACTTACAGTACACTAATGCATATTCTGAGGAACAGAGAATAAAAACAATCTTAAATGCACAACAGAACAACCCTTCTTAAGTTTCAACCAACTAACTTTTATCATGCATCCCACTAACTAGCAGCAAGTTGAGTTAATTGAGGTACAAACCAAGGAGCTGTGCTTTAAATACAATCGGCTAAGTTTTCAGCACCACTTGTGAAGGAATAAGAGTGCTCAGATTTACTAATTAGTTGATGCCTTCATCCAAAGTTACTTACAGTACACTAATTACCTGAGGATAGATGTCTTATTCAAGGACAAAATGATATTTGATCAATGTTTGTGGCGTTTGCAACTATAATCTTTCAGTTTCAACCTTTCCAAACAAAACATTATTTATGAATGTTCTTTGAACATTTAAAATTTTCCTTTTTAATGTTTTTTAAAAAGTTATTTCTTAAGCGAATGTTAGCAGAAACATTAAGGGAATGTTACATTTTATCATTATGCAAACATTATGAGAATGTTACTTTTGAATGTTCTCTGAACGTTTTGAAACGCGTTTAAAAATTGTTTTTTTTAAAACATTAAAAAAAAAATGTTTCTTGAATGATGCATACATTTTTTGTGCTAATGTTTTGGGAATGTCATTAAAAACCAGATAACTTTGAATGAACGTTCTGTTAACGTTACTGAAAGAATGTTTGTTCATAACTTTGAAAGAACCTTACCAGAACGTCAAAAGAACGTTCCCTGGTAGCTGGGAAACTAAGCAAGTCAGTTCAGTGGGTTAACACAAGTATATACTATGGATTTGTCAATTTGGAAAAAGTGTCTAGGTTTTTTTAAATCAGTGGGGCACAAATCAAGGGCACAATCTGGGATTTAAACCCAAAACCTTTCAGATTCCAACTCAAATATTTTACTACGAGGCTACTTCACCTTATGTTAACCTAGATAACAAAAGTATGTTCTGTCTTGATACCGTTTACATTAAGTTATGAAAACTATCTGAATATTTAATTTTTTTTTATGTTTTTTCCTTTTTTATGCGAACATTAACAATCCATTTGAGAATTTTGCAAACAATACAGGAATGTTACTTTTGAATATTCTTCGAATGTTTTGAAACCAGTCGTAAGTAGTAACGTTTAAAAAAAACATTAGATGAATATCCAAATACTTTTCATAGAAAAAAAAACGTCCCTTGAGTGATGTAGCTATACATTTTTTTGTTACTAAAGACCAGTAAACTTCGAACGAACGTTCGTAACTTGAGAGAACCTTGATGAGAACGTTCCATGCTAGCCTGTTAGTTCAGTGCGTTAACAGAAGTATACTAATGCTATGGATTTGTCCATTCGAAAAAGTGCCTAGATTTTCTAAATCAGGACGCTCAAACTCAAGGGCATCTGGGGTTTGAACCTAAAACCTTTCTGTTACCAGCCAAACTAGTCCATGCATACAGTGCTTTGAAGAATAGGGGTCTCAAATCAGGGGTTCAACAACATTTCAGCCCACCGTCACCGGCTAAAGTAAGTTACCGGAGCGCTAGACCGAGGAGCTGTCCACGCGTAAAGAGGTGCTGAAAACTCACCCGCGCGTATTTGGACGAGTAGGGATCCTCGAAGAGCGCCCAAATCCGCGGTCGCCACACGCGCCACCAGCCCACTTTCCTGCCGTCCTCCTGCAGGCAGAGCCGCTTCAGGTCTCCGTCCCCCGCGAGCGCCGGGTCGTCCTCCGGCACCTCCGGCTCGGGCGTCTCGAAGCTGTCCAGCGCCTCCTCCGCGTCCCGGTGCTGTCGGTAGTTCATCCAACAGCACGCCTCCACGTCGGTCTCGTCGATGCCCCAGAAGGCGAGCTCCTCCTCGAACAGCGGGCCGCACACGTCGTTGGGGCAGTGCAACTTGCCCGTCCGGTAGTAGTTGAGGATGAACGAGAAGACGGACGGGTGCCGGTCGAAGAAGAACTCGTCGGACTTCGGGTCGTAGTCGAAGTTGCTGAAGGCGTCCGGCTCAGTGAGCCACGACAGACGCGTCCCGGGCAGCGTCTTCAGGGTGCTCCGGTACGTCTCGTGCCTCACGCCGCCGCAGTTGATGACGATTTTCTCGCTTTCCGACGGGCAAGTCATGTCGGCGCTGTAACATGCTTTGTTGGACGACTTGTTCCCACCCTTGCGCCCTTTGAATGAGGAGACACACACCGAACTGAGCATAGGGGAGGGAGAGGAGGAGAAAAACGGAGAGGGGAGGAGAGAGGAGCGGTCTGCGGGGGGACAGGAGGGAGGGGGGAGAGAAAGAGGGGAGATGTTTAGTAAAGGTAAAAATGGAGGGGATGTTGCGCATCATACGGGGGTCCCGCTATTGATATGCCAAAAATACTGCAGTGCATGAAGGCTGCCATGTGACCTTGTGTGTTTTTGGCGAAAGTCGCCTCATGATTGAGGCATGACGTGTGCGCTGACCTTTATGACATCAGGAAATCATCAAGAATTTCAATGCATGTATGTCATACACTCTTAAAGATAAATCTTCCAAAAAGAGGTTTTTGCAGTGATGCTAGAGAAGAACCATTTAAGGTTGCCCTAAAGAACCTTTCAGTGAACAGTTCTTAAAAGAATGCGAAGAACATTTTAATAGTCTAAAGAGCCCTTCTTTCACAAGAATCTTGGATGAAGTAAAAAAGCAGTAAAAAGCTTAATTTTTAAAAGTGAAGGTCATGTACAGTATAACAGTCCTCTATTTAATCACCTTTTCCCTTCAAATATTACTATTTCATGCAGTCCCTGAATTAATACGAGGATATACAAGCTGCATATGCATAATACTCATATAAAATAAGGCTGTTTAAAATAGTTTTAGACGTATTTCATGTCAACTCATCTCTAAAATGATCAAAGCATATCACAAATCACTGTTATGGAACTGTTTTGTGCATTAAGAAGGGTTTTGAAATCATTTTGAACACAGAGGATACAATAAACAATAGGATCATAAGATCAATAGTCCCTTAACACAAGTTATCAACAATGAGATTTACATTTATTCATCTAGGCGATGCTTTTATCTAATGATAATAATGCAAGCAGAAGCAAATAATATAAGAGAAAAACAATAAGTAGAGCAACTAGACCATAGAATAGAATAGAATGCAAGTGAGCATTATATAACTGGCAATCAAAGAATCAACACATCAAAGATCACAAAACAGCATTTTAACGTTTTGAAAGTCAATGCATTAAAATTAAGATGCATTTAATATAAAATGAAATGTAACAGCATCAACAGCCCATGCATGTCGAATACAGATACTATCTGTCAATCTCTCAATCAGGTGTATTGCTTTCAAATGTCCTTTGGGCCACATCTTGGGCCGAAGCAATGCCACTGCAAGATGCAACTGAGGGCGAGAGACTATTGCGACTGATTAAAATTCTATCCGTCTCTCTTTCACCTTTTCCCTTCAAATATTACTATTTCATGCAGTCCCTGAATTAATACGAGGATATACAAGCTGCATATGCATAATACTCATATAAAATAAGGCTGTTTAAAATAGTTTTAGACGTATTTCATGTCAACTCATCTCTAAAATGATCAAAGCATATCACAAATCACTGTTATGGAACTGTTTTGTGCATTAAGAAGGGTTTTGAAATCATTTTGAACACAGAGGATACAATAAACAATAGGATCATAAGATCAATAGTCCCTTAACACAAGTTATCAACAATGAGATTTACATTTATTCATCTAGGCGATGCTTTTATCTAATGATAATAATGCAAGCAGAAGCAAATAATATAAGAGAAAAACAATAAGTAGAGCAACTAGACCATAGAATAGAATAGAATGCAAGTGAGCATTATATAACTGGCAATCAAAGAATCAACACATCAAAGATCACAAAACAGCATTTTAACGTTTTGAAAGTCAATGCATTAAAATTAAGATGCATTTAATATAAAATGAAATGTAACAGCATCAACAGCCCATGCATGTCGAATACAGATACTATCTGTCAATCTCTCAATCAGGTGTATTGCTTTCAAATGTCCTTTGGGCCACATCTTGGGCCGAAGCAATGCCACTGCAAGATGCAACTGAGGGCGAGAGACTATTGCGACTGATTAAAATTCTATCCGTCTCTCTTTCCCTCTGTCTCTCTATCTCTTTAAATGAAGCGTCTAATAAGTCAAGAGCTTCTCTGCAGCTTCATTGCATGAGGGGAACAGGAGCGAGAGAAAGAGAGACAGAGAGAGATAGAAAGGTGCTCATTATGCACACACAGCAGTACAGCACTGTAGCCCAGCGTCACCGAGCAGGAGGGGGAGGAGGGAATTGGAGAGAACAGTGCCGTTTTGCTGCAGTAAAAACCTGACTTTGTGCATCCGCTCATTTCTTCTCTCCCTCTCCTCTGTGTTATTATAGTGAAGAGCCCTGGTTGAAATGCTTCTGATTTAGTTGCTTTTAAAGTATTACGCCACTTTGTTCCATTTTGCTCTCTTTCTGATCCTATCCCATCTCTGTTTGCCCCCCCCCCCGCATTTCCGCATTAAGGAAGCAAAATTCACTGAGAACGACTCTGGAGCCC